>NW_019212933.1:55126-122589 GCF_002532875.2 Varroa jacobsoni | reverse complement strand
ATATATGACCTGGTGGAATTCACTAAAATGAGAATTACTTTATTATTATTGTGATATAGTGTTACGTGTAAATACATTTCAGAGACGATAATAGTAATATTATATTATTATTATCTAAAGAAGATAAATAAAACATAGCTCGATAGCTGTATAATAATAATAATAATTATATTATTAATAATAATATCAGACGAGACTTGGCTGAATATTGATCATACGCATAGGTACTTAATAGATTTAAGTTATGCGATCTTCTAATAAAGAATAAATAATAAATGTGCGATGTAAATAAAAAAAATGTGAATTGATTTGCCTTTTCGGTTGTTCGCCTACTACATACTATTTAGAGATTTTTAGAAATATCATTAACTAGCAAACGAAACCAATATGTTATTTTTTTAAGGCATAGCTTACAAAATGGGGTGACCATGATAGCACAAGGCTCAATGCCTTTTGACTTTAAGGCAACGTTAAGTATGTTTGTCTAGTTCTATTCATGACGTTTCTATCGTCTTTGTGCAAACTGTAGGTATGAGCGATTCTAGTATACATAGCAGCAATATTTTTTTGAAAAATAGTAATGCGATATGAGCAGAATTTGCTCGAATATTGTAAATAGGTAATACAATAACTAGAGTAAACTGAGCTTCAGGTCTGCTGTTGCGGGTTTATTATGTAGCAGCATATCAAGCACAAGAATTTTATGCGTCAGATAACAGTGGTAGAAAATAGAGAACTTTTTCGCAGCCGACTGTCAGCCGATCCTTTGGACAAAAAGCCTGGGTGCTAATACTTTACAACGTTTCAATGACCTATCACAGTGGCGGCTCTAAAACGACCAAGCGGTACAAGGAATGATTATATACCTCGGTTTTACAATTGCTTCGAGTTCACTGGGAAATGGCGGTGAATGAATATACACTCTTGTTTGAATGTGAACCGTCTTTATGATACTGCAATTTCGGGAAAAGCTATGCCGTTGAAGGATTGTGGGCATAACGGAAATGGCAAAGACCTTTGCTGAGATTCAACTAAATCTACAAAGGCGCTCACGGAAAACATCACTAGATATTAACCCTTAGGAATTTTCTAGAAGGATTTTTCGCCTATTTACGTATTTAACACTAGCAAAGCTAAGTTTCTGTCGATTTATCAACCTCACTGCGAGGGATCTTTTCCTCTTTATCGACTGCGTAGGCCATGATACGGGAATCCCTAAGAATTAGGATAATTTACTGTACCGAACGATTAAACTCTTGGGATAGAGTGCACATAAAGCTATGATATTTGCGTAAAGTTAATACCAAATTATAAATCTAACATGTTCACGGAAATACAAATCATTACCTAAACCTACTTGAGCGTCGGTATCAGAATGAAGAGTTGTACTTATCATAATGCCTAAACCTCAACAACCTTTGCATTAGTCAATTTAGCCGATATAAAAATATTTTAAATTTTTACTCTATTTAGAGTTTACAATAGTCAACAAGAGCACAATAAGTACGCCGAGATATCCGATGCAACCAAGTCTTTTAATCGCTTGTGATTGTATGGCAGTGTATGAGCGGTTTGTCCGACTTGTCGAAGTGATTGCAGCACTGAGAACAGTAAGGACGCAATAGCTAGTAATTACCAGGTCTTATTCTGGCCTTCCCCTCGCATTCTTGACAGAGTTACAAATCAGCCGGTCGACAGATGTTCATCAGCAGTGGGCAGGTGGAGCGTCCGCAAGACGAATAGTAAGGGATTTCGCGTGTTCTTAATTCTTAATTTGCAGCCAACTTGTGTGAAGCTGACGACTACACCACTGGCTTACGACGAGACGAGAACATCTGAGAGAAGAGCTACGAATTTAGCATCCAACGAATGAAACGCCTTCTGCTGCCTGTCCGCCCGTCAGAGCTGGTAGAGACTCGATCTGCAAGCAGCCAAGCGTAGAATAAACTCATCCGGCTACCTTGAAAGGCTTCGCGATGAAAGGGAATTTAAATCACCCGTACTGCATCGACAACCTGTGCTCCTTCTAACAACGTTAGCTAGTTAGTTGGTTAATTTCTCGTTATTATCATTATCAATTCTGCTTGTTTATCTAGCAACCGAAAACTAAATGAACTGAAACGCGGAGTAAAACAATTTTTGATTTCCATGAATATAGCTAACTTTTTGTTCTGCTGTTACAGTACAATTATAATAATAGAAAAAATTCACGCACCTCTCCATCTCTAAGTGGTTTGAAAAGGTTACATTAGCAGCATGTACATATCTCCCCTATAATTCACTGGTTTCTAGTAATATAGTACTTACAAAAAAAAAAGCTTATCATAAAGCGTTTTCAATAGATGGTTAAATTTGTTATGAAATTTACAATGAAGTGCATTCATATACCGAGAAGCTATAATGAAACTATAAGATACATAGATAGATCGACCATTTTCGGTTTTGCCATGTGTATAGAAACGATTATAGATACGACAAAAGGAAAATGAGAAACTCCTTCAAAAAATAACTGTGTCTTGTACCCTAGAGCTCCTAACAAATCAACAGGTACTTTCAGCTTTATCATACTTCATCATAATATTAGCAACTTAAAAAATAAGCGTACATCTTTATTTTTGCCTCAAGCGCCATGTAGGTTCGAAAGATGAAGCGTTTATACCAGTATAATTTACATCGCCTGATAATCTATAATATTTTTGCAGATTTTTTGGTTGACCCCCAATGAATAATTGCAAATATAAACACAACTTGCCGCATGCATATTGAGTAGGAGTGAGCTCAGTCATGTCGTAAAAGTATTATAATACTTCATAACACATATGCACAGGACAATGGAAATTCTTCACAAATCTCATCTGAATTCTCCGCGATCATAAGCACAGTTATCGCCGATTATTTCAGATTGCTGTCAAGTCAGCTTCGTATTATTGTATACAACCCTTTTAAAACATTTTTTTGTCTCTGGTGCTTCCCCATTGTTGTTAGTTTAATATAAAATCTTGTTATAGGCCCTAGCGGAGACTGGAAAAACGGTAATACCTCAGTAAATGTAGAGCACACGTTTATGAGCATCGGCGGCTGCACATCGGCTGAAAAGATTCCATTGCTGCGGCGGAATATAGATCATAAATAGATATTACTATCATTTATAAAAAGTCGCCCTAATTTAATGTTATAACCATTTAACTTTGCCTTGAGGTCATATTGTCAGGGAGAAACGTTAGTGATGTACATATAATACATGATAGGGCGTATAGCTGAGCATGCTGAGAGTCTCTTGTAGAACTGGTCCAATCAACCAGTTCTGTAACACCCTGAAACTATTCTGATACCGATAAGCTTTTCTTTAAACAAACGCACTTTTTCACCGTAAACAAATGAAAGAAGCATCATAATAGATCACATTATCCGAAACAAAATTCACAAAACCATTGCACACTTGAGCTTCGTGTATGATTCCTTTACAGTATTATTAATACCTTGCTTGTTTGACTTGTTTTTCGTCTGTAGCAGCAGCAATGTGAATATTGGAAGTTATTGATTTAGTTATTCAATCGGTTCATATACTGTTTTTTTAATACATGCTTTACCTGCTGTTACGTTTAGATTGAGTTAATTAAACGAATAAATAGAAAAAATGGGTGCACTTGAAGAGCCAGTGATATATATATATATATATATATATGGCTTAGCAGATGGACTGGGTTCCTCATATGTAAGGACGAAAGAAGAAAAAGATTAATTGCAAAGTATAAACTTTTTGGTTTTCCCTAGTTCTCCCTCTCACTGGTGGTCACTGGTGTGGCCCCAAGGTTCCGCCTCGCCTGCCTCGTTCGATGGGATTGGCCGGTCAAGTGCTAGGATGAAGTTAACCCCACAGAGTGCGGTTCTTCATGGACTTGCTGTTGCGGGTCAACAATAGTAGTAACAGAAGTGACTAGCCAGCGAGCGACCAAGTCAACAGCTACACTGGCACAAGTCGTCGTGGCGGTACCAGTGGCGGCAACGTACTTGCCATCGAACGAAAGTAAGCTGGAGACAACAGGATGAACTACTCAGAAAACCAAATGATCCCCAAGTAACGGTCTCTTTGCCGACAACGCAAAAGTTGGGAACGGGGGGGTATAGGTAAAGGCTACCTAATAGAGGCCGTTAAAAGTGGGGCCTTATGTAGGGGGAAAGCCACGAGGAAGGCCAAGGATACCCACTGCGGACGCTCTTGGAAGTCCCGCAGCTCTCCAACTGCGGGCCGCATGGAGTTCCTGCAGTTGGGAAAGGAGACTGAGGAGAAGAAGGGTTGGGTTAGTCGAAGATGGCTATGCCAGGTCAGCTCGGGTCAAAGAAAACGCCTCACCAAAGGAGTACTTGCTGGCCGGTTGGTGGGACTGATGTCGTGAAGGTGGATAGACAAAAGGGTAAAAGGGTATTAGAAAGTTTGCATCTCGTCCGGCATTCTGCTATTGCTCATGGACGTAGGAGCTGCTGCCCGGTGGATAAGGCCGTTGGATGAATGCAGAAACCAGTGTGTTGGGTACGTCTAGGGGCGAACAGACTACGGATTGTCCTATGTCTTGGTTGTTCCAGTGAGTAGCGGTGATTGGCCCCACATGTTGGTGCATACTAGGAGGCGCCAATACCTCAGCCTCCGTCTCCCCTCTGCCAGAAGAGCTAGGGGGCAAACACAATGGAGCTAAGGGAACGAAAATATTCCCAAATAAGCTGTACCCTCCTGCTGGTAGGGGAAACGCAGCAAAAGAAATTAAAAAAGAATAAAATAAAAACGATCTATATCCTCAAAATTAGTATTAGGATGGAATTTTATCATACGATGTACCCTGTGCAAGTAATAGCCTATTTTTTGGTTTCACTTTAATAAATAAATATAATACCAAATAAAGAAGAATATGTAGACAATACATTACAACAGGGTGGTCTATACATCTGCGTTCTCCCCACACCTTTTTGAAAGTTTATAAAGGTGAAAAGACGCTGACATATACAGAGAGCTCTAATGTTCTTCGCTAAGTTGATTGTGCTAAAAAGGCGAACAGTTGAAGCCTGAGTTGGTTTCATTAAGCCGTTTTCGTCTATGCGCGAAAGACAATCTGACAATGGTTTCTTGAGCTTTGGAGGTACAAAATAGCCCGGTTTTATAAAGGTGAGTGTTGAAGTATTTCCTACCCGATCAGTTCGACCACTGCTTGAATATAAACTTTAAGTGCATCGGTAGTTGTTAGTCTATTTGCTTAGCATTTTCCCAACTCCACATCGAGAGCAGCTCGATCAGAAGATGTAGTGGCTACGAGAAGTAGATGTTATTTGAAATCGGTCAACCGGTAAAATGAATACCGAGCAGGCTGCTATCGCAAGCCTGAATTACTCGGAACTACATCCTTTTGGATCCATTCTACGTCACTAGCCGTATTTGTAGCGTCCAACGAAGGCCACACGAAGCTCTCCAGCATATCCTCGTAATAGGTCTACTACTTGCATGTTCTTCAGAGATAAAAACCTTTTGAAGATAAAGCTTTAATAGGGCAACAATTGTCAGAAGTGCACCAGCGCAGTAACTGGGTAGGTTCCAACAACATCGGAAGTCACCCCGGGTGCAAATAATGTGTCCGACTTTGGAAGACGTGTAGGTTCCATAAGAGGCAAAATTTTATCGATACAAGGAAATTGACACGCGTTTTAACAGCAATACATCAGTAATTGAAAAGAAATATAACGCCAAAGGCCTATTTAAGGTACTTGAGGAACATGAGACACGCACTGACAGGCTCGATAAAGTGCAACGGCATTACCGTCTGCGAATCCAACGAGGCATACCGAGAAGGCTGGAGAAGTCGGATAACACAAGAAAGAAGACTTCGATCAGAAGGTGAAGCAGAGGGCCTTTTTCGACTCATGCCAGACTACATTGCCACGGTCTGAATTAATAACAGCAAAGTGTAGGAAAACGGGTAGCATTTTTAAATGACTCTAAATTTTAAAAGAATGCTTTTAGCTCTTTGTAATTTACATAGGACAAAGATTCATCTCGACTAGGAGGTTTAAAGTATGGGACTCTGCGACTGGCCGGATCGAAGTAGTACTGAAAAGCATTGTCGAGTAGCGTTTCGTGTTTCAGAGGGATCATGTCCCGACGAATTCGTCAAAACTGTGCAGTGCAGTATTTAAGGTCTACATAAACCGGAACGACAGAAAAGAGGTCATGGGTTGCGGTTTAAAACGTGAAAGCCCTCAAACACTATTTATAAGCTAGAAACACGTGAAGTAGCTTAGGATCGTAGTCAATCGTATACGACGTTGTTCTATACGAGGGTTCGCTATCCGAAGCAATTCTGGACAACAGTATAGAAAAGGAAAATCTTTATAAGCATCTATTTAGGTAGTATTCACAAGGCGTTGTCATTTTCGATATGTACGTCCACTACTGAGAGCTTTGCCAGAAATCATGTCAGCCAATCTAATAGGTCTCATTAGTTTATTATAAAGTGATATAGCCATGGCGATATGCTGCGATATGTTGACACATTACATAAGCCATCAAAAAAAAGGCCCTAGATAACTTTCTATACCACGTTCGTGGTAACATATTATTGCCGGGCATTTGTTTCTCTAAATTCTAACAATATCATTACATGCAAGTTAAAGCAAAGCGAAAATCTGTAAAGTAGTCTTCTGCGAAAAACCGTGATATTGATGTACTAAGTCTAGTCTTGATAGGAGAGCAATGTTTAGATAACGCGTACCGAATCAATCTCTTGCATTAAACGTAATTTGGTCTAGATCGATACCGATGAGTGCGCTATTCGATCCGAATTATGTACGAAATTTGTATTATATTACGTCTGATGCCAACTGCTCCCGTAAGACGTTTTTACGAATTCAATTCACTTTGCTACGATAAACCGCTCCGTTGTGGAAATAAACCAGGGTATTAGAGCGGACGACTGCCATCACGGATGCTATTCCTTTCTTCCATAAAAGCTTTGAGCTCAATGCAACTTCTCGATGGACATGCGCCCCAAGGATAATAGAAGTTCATGACTTTTCAATAAAACGTTTATTTCATGGGCAGGCGTCTAGTGCAGAATAATCCATGCAATATACGTCGGTCTTTCGTATTCGAAGCCCCGAGTTAACTCTAGCCTCGTAGATATTATTATCGTTCAATACAAGACTAACTAACGCAATTTAGTAATATTTGCATTGGATAGCCATGCAAGCAATATTTACCCGCCGCATAAATGTTAGTACTTCTCTACGGTAGTTGCAGGATTGAAGGCTTGTAAGGTAAGGACAGGGTGCGCCCAAAGTCCATGTTAGTCGTAGATGCAGCCTCCAAAGTGCTAGCTGGCCTATATTTTACCATTCATCGATTGTTTCAATCTGAATCGCAGGTTCCTGACTATAGTACTAAATAAATTTTCATACGAGGACTTTTGTACACCAAAATTCGGACAGTTAGTTCGCGGGTGCAAATTAGAGCTCTACTAGCGGATCTCGCATGCAATACAGTTCAGCTAAAGCACTATAATAAAGTTTGTCTTTGCAATAATGGATAGACTTGTGTTTGATAATAACCGGAGTGATGAACTGTGCAATATCTTTTGATGCCCTTTCTAACATAACGGGCACCCGCCCCACCTCGGACAGCTGGATCGCATTACAAAGTTCTATACGATTTCAGCATGGAAGTTATGCATATGGATTATTTCGTTGCTATTTCGTGTATGCGTGACACGAACAACTTCGAAACGAGTAGTACCGTCTCTAAAATTTTAATTCCAAGAAAGGTTTTTACATTTACGAGGATATCGCATTAAATTTCATTACATGATGAATCATATTTGTTCTTTTTTTCCTCCCTAACCCAATCTTCTTTTCGCACCGAAGTCCTTTCCGGGATTGTGCATCAACATTCTCACCGTCCAGAGCGCAATGCTTTTACGGTACCGCCCCCCGTTAAATGACGGCAGTGTGCTCAAGCCTTTTTGTGCAGCATGCAAAATTGGCCCAACCTATTGAGCTGAGTCCGTCCTAAAGCACAATAAGCTCCTTCACCATTGTATCGCTGTCTATTTTACCCTTGCCTTGTGTGCGTCCATTGCCATTGTGAAATGCCTCCATGGTTCTGGTGATTTTACGGCGCGAACAGCTCCGTCCGACCGATCGACCGACCGACCGACCAACCAAATGTCACCGACATTTCCCATCACCCGCCCCTCGTATCGACAACCCCTTCTCTCTAATCTGTAGAATCCTATCCATCTGTCCTTGTTTTAGCCGGAACAACTCACTCGATTTTTCATGCCCTCTCTCAGAGTCCTGCCCTCTTCCCTTTAAGCCCCAATGCTTGCCTGGTAGACCAAGGGCCTCGCAACAACCTCCATCTCTAGCGATCTCTTATGTCGTTTTTGTGCGGAAGCCTGCCTGCTAGCCCGCCTGCCGACGTATCGTTCCTGGGGTCAGTAAACATGGTAGGGCTGCAGTTCAATAATGCACGATAAAGTTCCGGACGAGGGAATTCAGCGAACGATTGGTTATCATGGAGAGAGGGAAAAGGCGGGCGCAAGATCCTGGGCGGAGCTTGAGGTCCGACAAAAGGGTCCGTGAGGGATCCGCTGACCTTGCCATGGCCAGGCGCTAAGCGGTCCTCCCTCACGGTTTGTTACTAACGCATTTCTGTCACCAGAAAAAAAAGGATAATAGGAGTATATTCTAAACATTTTGTAAGATGTATAGCATAAATGCTTCCATGCTTTTCAGTGATGTTCTGAGCACTAGCTCCGTATATTTTGAAGTTGCATTTTTTAAGGAAACTTGGAAGAAAATGGCATAGAGAAACTTTCTTCACTTTGAACATGGCGCTAGCGAATGTTCTAAAATCATATCTAAACGAACCCACAAATATTTGAGATCTCTATAGATACGATAATAATCGATGATGTTTTTTTGTGGCAAATGTCACTTAAGAGTTCAGAATAAATCTTGGTTATGAAATTCCCTATAGACACATTGTACCTGCTGAGCATCCTTAGGCATAATCCGCTGTGACTTCAAAACACGAACTGATACCTAGTAACATTGTTTTTTTTTTTCAGTAAAACCTAGTTTTCTCGAAATGCTTTGTACTTCATTGAGGCCACACATGGCAAACGTAGGTTTTCAAAGATAAAACTGGAAGTTCCAGACCAATCAAGAAAGGCTAAACAGTGCAATGAGTGAAACCATTGTCACTTGAAAAGGTTGTCCTTCCGCTATACCTTTTTTGTCATATTTTCTAAAATTATTACTTTAAGAACACTGTGAAACGCATTTTAGTGATATTTACTGACGATAAGACACCTTCTTAGTTATCATCTCAGAATAAAACATCGGAAAAGTTGTGTTTCGTCAATCTTCAAGGCACGAGACAGGGTATTTTCCTAATGAGGCAGAAATTTGACATATCATTGACAGTCTGTACCTGTTGTCGGAAAGCAGAGATGAATGGTTGGCTTTCGTTAATACTCGTAAATTCTCAAGTGTACGTTCGTCACAAACCCTTCCTCTCTGCGATATGAATAATTTTTTCAAACATCTTGTCTTTCTGCTTTCTCTGCAATGAAAAAGATTTGTCAAGCAATTTGTTATGCAAATCCGGCGCGCTGGCCTCCTTCCGTCGAGTAGCTCCTAATATACCTTTTCATGAGACTGATGATCAAGAACATGGTGTGACTCAACTAATCTAGCTTGTGATTATACGTTTAGCATAGCTCTGTCTATAATAGTACCATGTTTTACTTATATCTTGGCGGATTTGGCCTGGGGTACACGTGTACTTCGTAGCAGTGATGTCCGTCAAGGTCATGTTCAGTGTTGCTGCTGCGGCTTTTTGTAAGCGTGTGATAATGCTTTGCGTCTGCTTGGTTCTATTGATACAAAATGCGATACGAACTCGTAAACATACATTAATTTTTATTTATTTCAGAAACCGTCGAACGAGACAAAACCGAGTTTGAACGTGCTTTTATCAAAAGGGAGAGAGATAAACAATAAATGCCCGTAACAACGATGGTTCTAATGTAGAACTTACGCGACCGAAGGTACCCGCTTGACTTCTTCAACAGCATCGTACACGGCACTCGATAAGTGACAAACGTTACTAGAAAACGGACCAGAAGATGATCCATTTGCTAGTCTCGCGTTGCGATATCGATAAGGTTGCAAATTCAAATTTTCGCTATTAGAACAAACTGGCCGAGTAAAATCTTACCAAACACAAAACATGGATTAGCTTAAATGAAGTTTTTCAAGTTTAAAAACAAAGTTTTTAAAAGCTCTGCTTTGTTATTGAGACTGATGTCTACAGCGACTGCATTTTCTTTTCAAACCCTTCTCTTCTATACGTTGTCTCTGAGTCTGCATTAATCCTCTGACACATAGCCACACTTTGCTAAGCCTACTTGACACTGTTAAGTTTTGCCTTTTCGAGAGCATCGTAATGTTAATGCTAAATGCAAATATATTTTTTATGTAACTCAGACTCTTGCTCTAAATAAAATATTGTAGCTTAGCAAAGTACCCGATGGATGCCCCTGCGCATTGAATTGATTCATAAAAAAGCTTGCCATTCCGTTTCTCTTGCTGAGCCTCATTACAGTCGAAATTTGGCCTGCACGTACCTATATATATACATATATATATATGTGTGTGTGTGTACGAGTGCGTGTTTAATATCTTATAGTGCTACTTTTACCTATCAGTGTTGTACATTGGCTTTTATTGCTTCTCTCCTAGATGGCATACGTAAATACTTTGCCCCACCATGCATTGGTAAGTACAACTATTGGCACACACTTCTTAGTGTTTGATATTACAGTAGCGGCTTGATAAAGAAACAAGAAATAGGCTTAATGCATTTGACAAACAAACACACGCAATGGATGATAAGACACGAATCTTCACGAAGTTGTTTTGTGCCCGGTGTCCTCTCCCCTTCATAAGGAAAATAACGTCCTAGCATGCAATCGATAAAAACAGAAGTTCGGTAACAATAGAGAACTTAATTAGTCTCTGTTTAAAGTGAACAACCAGTACTTAGAGTTGGTCGACCCACAATGGATAACGATAGATTTAGCCACTGTTTATTTATGCTGGCACAGGCCAACGATCTAGAAAGCAGTTGACAAAAAGCCAGCGACCCAGCCAATGAGGTATTATTTCGAATTTAGTATAGAAATTCTAGTGAGTTTATGTCCACTGGATTGCGTCGTTATTTTACTGACTTCGTACGCTCTAATCCGAATCATACGATCGCTACGCCATTTAGGTGCAGCGGGGAAAAAATCGAAAGCGAAAAATAAGAAACCGACCCGACGAGAGAATGGACGAATGGATAGGTTTATGGGGATTTTATGGCAGGTGTAGGAATGCAGTACACATACACACATATCCAGGTACCTACAGATTGCAACACAATACTCAGCAATGGCCGGGTCTTGAAGAAAGCAGCGAAGTTCGAATTGGGAACCCGATCTTTGCTAAGTTAAAGCCTGGGCTTGAAAGACGGCCAGAGCGTAGTTCACAGTCAGCCGGGGACTGTGACCTGCGCATGAGTTTCGGCGGTACTATTGACGCTGCCCGCAGTAACAGCACCACTGGAAATAGTGACACTAGAGATTCTTAGTGGCTTTCAATGATGTTCCACCAAGCCGACCTGTTTGCTTGGCCCGTGCCGTGTCCACTTGCCACCCTGAAAGCCCTAGGACTCCATAAAATATCGTGAAAACAGTGCCATACATACACACATACATAGATAGATACATACATACGACATACAAACGTCTTTCACAGCTGTAACATCGGGCGAATGCATCAGTCACCATATATGAGCGTGCGTCATGCTACATACATTCAGAGATATATATATAGCGCACAGTAGATGTTCGAACATCACGAATTTGTAAGACCTAAGTATTTGCGTTGTAGTAAAAAGGTTTCATATTAAAACCGGGGTGATCATTCATAAACAATTTCAATGGTGCAAAAATACTTATCTGCAGATAAAGTCGCATGATGCATCGGGAACACAGACCTAGGGTCCAAATGGCACGCCTTTCATATTGCCTTCATGATGATCCCTTGAGAATAGTGAATGAGAAAATGACATCCTAGTGACAACCTGTTGCATATCCAAGCTATTCAGCGCGTCTTGAGCAGAGTATGTGTCTGCAAGTAATCAACTCGTCGATGACACCGATAATACACATCCTTCATCCTGCAGTTAACACAGGTACATTTCTATGCACACAAGTTTTCTCGTCCCGCTTCCCGTCCGTCGCGAACTCTCATATGTGCATGTCTACAAGGCATTCCTGACCTGAATACCATTGAAGCCGAATCGACTGATACTCAATAGTATGGGATGGAGCATTTGAAGGATTTCGTTCGTTGTTTCTGTCCATCACGTTCTCTTTGCGCCCTCCCCTTTGACTTCTGTGCTCCGCTCTTTTTGGGACAATGTCCACCTTGCTATCTATCTCCGTTTGTCGGGCCGAGTGGTCACTGCACAGCACCCTGCCATCGGTGCTTGCCAGGCAACCATCGAGACGACGACTGACTAGCAGACATCGATAGATTTTTGCGACACGATGAATGGATAGGGCGAAGCTATCCAGAGCGAAGAGGTGGGTGGTGGACGAGGGTTGGTGGGGTGATTAGTGATTGTATGTATGACACTGCTGTCACTATCCCGCTGCTGAGGTTTGGTCCCGCTGCTAAACTGTCTCGACGAGCCTTCATCCGCCCACCCACAGAGGACACCTAAATCTAAATATGCCGCTGGCGTGCGTTTTCGTGCTTACCGGACATGGCAAGCCGGCAACGAGACACTGTGAATGAAAAGAAACTGGCTGAACAGTATTAATCCCCGTCATACGCACAGGCATCTTTACTGAGCTGATGCTCACCATAGGGAATGTCTACGTCGAAATGTAGACAAAGAGAGAGAGAGAGAGAGAGAGAAAAAGAGCAAAAATGTTTCATTATACTTTGCCTGATAGTTTCTCAGCACTAGGATTTTTTTGGGTGCCCGAAACTGGACATATAGTTTGTATCACTTGTCCGTATCATTGCAAGACGGAAACTCGAGGGAGAACCGGTAATGGAAAGCACAGTATTCTATCCCGCGACGTAAACTTCTGCCGAATTAGGCATCTGTTGCGATCTGTAGTTGTCCACGGAAGTCAAGTTACAGTTACAGATAAAAGGGGCGCTATGAAAATCTGTCGGAATTTCGCCCGCTGTAAGGTAGCGGAGCGATACGAGTAGGGTGATAACAGCGATCAAACAGAAGCATCGATTTCTTTTTTTATAAACGGAATGCTACAATTCGCTCAGTAAGAAAAATCCACCCTTATACAGTCTCGTGGTGCAAAGCATTACGACACCTTAATTCCTGTTGCACAAAATGTCAGCTAATCTGCCCCTTAAAACATTTGTTGCTTATATTATAACAATTTTCTCGGGAACACGAACTAACTGAATTTTTAATTAGTTATCAGTTTTCCAATTACGAAACCAAGCGCCAATAAGTATAGCACGCCATGATTGTCTGGAAACATATGGGTGGGTGTAATTTCATTAATTATTTATGTTCATGTACATACGATTTATCAGCACATAATTAGGACGATATTCGTCGTTGAGCAGTCGTGCCATTATGACGCCGACTGCATTATGGCCCCCCAAGCAAGGACCCTCCCAAAGGATCAAATCCTCTATACCAAAAAAGGACGTAAAGCCCCCCCCCCCGCACATATTTCTCGTCTCGGAAATGTTCTGCGTAACAGTCGCTATGCTCCGCACAGCCGTTCGTGGAACATTTGTGTGGACATATTCGTATACATGCACAATGTGCTACGCACGAAGACTGAGGTCAGCCGGAGCAGCAGGTATCGTCTTTGATAGGTCTTATAAACAATGCATTTGCGATTACGCTAAGAAAGTGTTCTAGCTTCAGTAAAATTTCTGCGGAAGCACATCATATAAATTCTCCAAAAACAGCTCTCTCGTTGTTGTGATCTATTTGAAGTCGGGATAAAGATGCGAAGTAGCTTATTAGTTAGCCTCGCTCCTGCTGTAACGCAGTGCAAAAGCAAGCACGGTCGCTTGCAAGGAAGACCACGTTTATCCCGGCCTCTTATTGGATGGTGCACATACGCACGATATTTTTGTCTGGGCTCCATATCGGGCCCTTGTATGGCGACGCTCGGCTCCTCCTCCTCCTCCTCCTCCTTCTTCTTCTTTGAGCGTGCGCTATCAACCCCCTGGTTGCCTCTCCGCCTGCTTCTCTCTCACCGCCTACCGCTTCCTCGTTAGGCTCCTGGACTTGACCATGTGAGCGCCTGGGTGTGTGAGCGTCGGCCGTCTGTCTTCCTACCGGCCCGTCTGCCCGCCCGTGCAGATGTGGCAGAGGGCCCGAGTTCGGATGATTTCTGAGGCCGAGGGCGGCGCCTGTTCTGACGCATGACCCCAAAGCACGTATCCAGAGGCAGCCTAAGCGTCATGCTGCAGAGAACGCCGTATGGCAAGTGGCAGGTCTGCTAGCTACTACTATTACTACAACCGCCTACTACCACTGGCTGCAGCAACGTTCAAAGCAGAAGGTCTCGTTTCGCAGCGCTTGCCGCCTGCCGCTCGCGTTGCCACCCAGAAACGGGGGAGGAGCGGAGTAAACTGAAGGTGGTGGAAGAGTAAACGCTGTATTCTGTAGTCGTTACTAGAGCGGCCGTAAGCCCCGCTGTTATTCCCAGGCGTTCTTCGTTTTCCCAACAAGCAGCAACGATCTGGGGGCTAAGCGAGGGCCGTTTACTGCGCCTAACGTGGCGTTGTAGATTGGAAAGCCCGCCTGGCATCGATACCAACAGCCAGTCAAACAGCAACAGCAGAAAACGCTTCTCCAAGAAGACGCACTCGTTCGGTGTTCGTTTGCTAAAGCCTTAGCTCAACCCAAAATTGTTAGTTGAAATGGCGATGGACCGACCAGCGTATCGCGTTTCTGTGCATAGAAAGACGTACCCAATGGGCAGGGCTTCGGGATCGAGCCATTCTGGCGCTCTTGCCTGCGCCGAGCGAAAGGGCCCCACTAGCCGTTGCGAAGTTACCCTGCACGTGATTGGTTGCTACGCCATCATGAAGGGCAGAGAGGCGCGCGCCAAAACAGCTAGGGCCTCTATCGTAGGGCCAATGTGCTTCCAATGTGACCAGAGCTATTTCTAATACAACACGCTCATGCACACACAGACCGGCGACGTAAGCAACTAATCATCTTTGTTTATGATAATATGTTACTTGGAATCAACCATTTATATTATTATTATTGTTATTAAACCTAGTCTTATTCTAATGCAAATGTAGTTATACGTATGACGAATATTATTAATGAGTAAAGGCATATGGTATCGTGGACGTGCGTACATAATGCAGAAGTCTTGTGTATTGCATACGCAGGCCAATAAATAGCAATGAGCCAATGGCGGGAGGGGCGTCAACGAAGGTAACGAGTCCGTGTAACGAAGCAGTCATTGGAGGCAGTCGTTGGGGGTTACGAGAATGTCGTGTTGTAAATATTAGAAGCAGATATTCTTTCATTGTATTAAATGAGTAGCGAGAGGATAAATGATACAGGGTAGACCTACCTTGAATCGAACGCTACAGACAGACAAATGCATAAATACAGACCATATGCACCTACATATAGATATATCGGTTAGTTCGACCCACATGAATGCCGTTAGCAGCGTTGAGTACTCGCAGTCAGCTAATGGCCACTGCGGCGGTTGGTACCGTTCTAGACTAGCAGCAACAGTAAGCAAACCTAGTGTATTGCGGGACGCCGCGCGAACCACTGGGGTGGCTGAAATAAGGGGTAGAAACTAGGTGAATTACACTTCCCTGTCAGGGGTCAAACGGGACGGGATAGAAGGGGCGAGACGGTGCATCCAGGTGGGTTTGCACTGCTGCACACCGAATGCTGCTACAACAACAGCACTGGCAGCAGCAGCAGCAGCAGCAAACGTGGCTAGCAGTGGTAAGGCGCAGAGAACTCAGATGCGCGCACAATGTATTGGCAGACAATATGAACGGGTCATTGCTTCTTCGGTTTGAGCTGGCTCATTCAGTACGCTGGAGGACAGACTCGTTGGCCAGCGTGGCTGTCTGGCTCACGAATGCGACTTAAGGAGATGCCATCCTAATTGTAATTTACTATCGAGAGGATGTTTACTTGCTTAGGCTGGCAGTGGCTAGTGGTAGCGCTTCACTGGGATCATCGTGCGAACGGAGCTGCGGGTAAGAGTTGTGCTGTGCTCCGGAGGCTGTTCTGTACCCCCCAAATTTGTTCCCCTAAAGCTTCGCCAAAAACCTCCAACCCCAGCTGTATGGTGTCGGCGCTGCGTCCATTCATGCGTTGTCCCTTTAGCGTACTCGGGCATGTCTGCTCGACTTGTTGGTGCGCTGCAACTGCTATTGCTGCCGCCAAAATGCATTCAGCAGTGCGCCGTGCGTTAGTTGAGCGAATGACGACGAAAAGGCTTGAGAAGAAGGGGAGAAAGACAAGAGAGGACGACGACGAAAACAAGTGTGCCATAGTTGCTGTTGATGCTGGCACCGTTCCGGACAGTGCCACCAGCTGAAACAGAGGGCATCAGCAGGGCAAAGTAATGGTGCATGGGCGGACGCATATATTGACCAGGAAGAATCCTCCACAATGGTTAACTTGGGTAAAGTTCTGTGTAGGACGGGACGTTCACCCTCTGCTCCCTCTCTACACCCCCAAGAGGGGAAACGCATCTCAAGGTGGAACATCGAAAGGCGACCAGAGGACTATTGAGAGAGAGAGAAGAGAGAGAAAGCGATCAGAACAGGATGACTGCCAAAGGCTTCATTCTATTGTAGGGTATGCATTCGTATAGATGCACACACAACTAGATACTCACACGAACATGCTTAGAAGCACAAACGCTCGATGGACCAAATGACGACGGACGAAAGAGCAATTGGCTGTATGGATGAACCAAGAAGAACGGACCAAGGGACACAACAACGTTAGAAACACGGAATAAGGAGACGAATTAGAGAAAGGAAAAGCAAAGCGCCAAGGGAGAAAAAGGGACGAGTCGCAGGGATACACAGACCCAAAGAACACTTGAAAGAAAGAGTTCATTTTCCCTTGTCATCAAACGTCTTTTTGCTTGGCTTCCTTGCTGTCAGCTGCTGCAGAGGTCTTACAATGACCGCGGTTTGCTGCGGCACAGCCAACAGTCCCCCAGCCTATTACAACTGTTACTGTTACCTCCACACTCAAGTGGAACGGCCTGCTGTTCCCTCAGCATAAGGCTCTCAGGCCGGACGCGTGCTGGTTGGCCACCGGTAACCGGATATGGCAATGTGGACTAGTCGGGTCGAAAGCCGGTGAACGTAACCAAATAATCTTGCAACGATAGGCTTGGCGCATGGTTCTTCACATCACGATCACACAGTGATTGCGTTCCTTCTTCTCGTCGAAACGGAGTTTTGGACGGCAAAGAAAACCGAATTGCATAGGATAGGACAGCTCGTTCTCTTAAACTAGTCTATAATTATAATCACGTTAAATTAAGTGAACGATGTTAGTTATAAAAATATATCTTGCCCTATAAGATCACCAAATAATATGAAACACAGTCTATCGTTACTGTTTACTGCAAATCCTAGAAAAAAAAAGACGAGGACATAATAAAGGTAGTTGTATTATATGCTCGCAAAATCGAAGCATAGTTGTCCAGCGAAACTTAGAAACCGGGCTAATAAGGCACCGATTGACAAACAAGGCTTGTGTAGGAATAAGAGCCTTAGCGTCACGATGCTTCCCAAAATAGCTGCGTTTGTATATAAATAATAATAAAAATCCAACAAAATTACTGTTGCTTAATCAAATATATACTCAACTCTAATTACAGGTGAACCCACCGCCAGATAGGCACTGCTCAGATAAACGAGCGCTGGTAAAATATAATACGTCTTTTTTCATTTTTGGCACTCCTACCTGTGCGTAACATTGTTTGCGCGCGTTGTCATTGATAGCGTAACCCATAACGTATTTATCACGTGAGAAAGCCGTCAATCCGAGTGTGAACTGCGTTAAAGCTACAGAGCGTTTAGTATACTAACACACTTAATTTCCCGTAGTCCTTCCTTTAAATGAGCTCCAATCATAAAGCTATCGAGCGGGTGGCCAAACTCGATAGTCACCTGCTTAATTGTTTGAATGAGTACAATGCACACTTGTGAATGATACTGAATCTTCATTTAGACAAAATACTATCGATCTACCTAGTAGGGTGGCAGGATCAATCAGAAAAATTGGGTTCTAACAACCAAATGCACAATGCTAATCTCATCTCAGTAATTTTTTTACTTTCATTTGTGGTTAATTAAAGGCTCCTGGCGGTAGGTACTTAAAAAGGCTCAGGCAGTTGAAAAACACTCGCAGTCTAAACTTTCCACATCCTAATTACCTTAGATTATGGAACAATTATAATGCTCCTTGATCTTCACTTGTCGTCTCATCATGACAACTCAAGCACAAAGAAAATAGACTGAAGCACCACAGACAGATACTATAATTAGCCTCTGCACAACAGGTTGACACTAAGTATAGTTGTTACTACCATGTATTTATGATTCCTAAAACAATATCGAAATATTGCCGTCATGGTGCTTCATCTTCGTTTTGAAGCATTTCCGACGTGACAATTTTTACACTGAATCAGCCTGTTATACTGAGACTGATTTGATTGAACTTGATGGCTTCTGAGCTGCGTTCGTTCTCACTGAATGCAGAAGGGTGAACTTGAATTTGTTTCGAGGTACTGCATCCCGTTTCCAGGCATCTTGTCGGTGATGTCGAACGCGATACGGCTGAAATTTCCGACCATTGGATAGCAAGTGCCATTCATGTACCCGTTCAGACCGTTGGTGCAGGAGTGTGAATGGAAGCTACAGTTGGCCTTTGTCAGCTGGTTCTCAACGGCCTCGACGTAATAGTCATGGGCCCGGGTGTGAGCACATACCAAGTCTGTTGGTAGAAAAAATAGATGTATATTGCCAATAGTTATTCCTGTATGGGGCCATTTCTTCAAAGAACTGAAGTCTTATGTTCTGATGTGGCAAGCAAGAATCGTTAGAGGCCGTGCTAAGTAAATTTGAAGCGCACCTTATAAAGTTTCGAATGTATCAGATGCAGTACTTACTAATGTCCCAGCACCCGGGCTGTTTCGTGCCGCCGTTAAGATAAAAGTCGACGTGGCCAATGGGATAAACGACTCCCAGCTTTCCCATTAGAATCGAATCGCCGGCGGAAGTGTGCAGGGCATCGACAAACAGTGCGTCGCTGGAATTCAGCCCCACGCCGTACGCTTCAAAAAGAGGCGACGCTGCGTCAAGAGCTGTATGTATAAAGCATATCATTAATCGGAGGTTAACTGAACAAGGCAATTGAAAATATTTCGAGAGTATACGCATTGTCTAATTGGTTCACTTAGTAGTAAAGCTGAATAGAAAAGACACCTATCACTGATGAACAGCAATAACTTTCCTACGCTTTTTTGCCCAAACTTAGTGCTTCACGCCCTGCAATGTTTAGGATCGTTAGCCATACCTGTTATTTTGTTGATTCTCATGCCCCCGGAGATTTTTTTGAAGTAATCAGCAAAAAAATGCGCGGTTTGCGCTCCAAGGGAGTGTCCTACGTAGTGAATAGAACTCGGTGACAGGGCGTAAGTTGATAAAAGCTGGTATAGCAAAACCGCTATCTGACGTCCGACTACCTCAGTGTTCACGACGGCCAAAGGATAGAAGAAATCGTACGGGCCCGCCCCGTTCAGCCAGTCGACGAGTATCACATTATATCGACGCTGTGTCAGCCAATTAGAACAATGAAAATAATCAGTTGCAATAGTTAGAGTACTGTGAAACGCAGAGGGGGGGGGGCAAGTTTCGAGTGATCATAAACGCCTTTGAAGTTTACTAACGTTTTGAATGACGATATTTTTGAGGTCGACCATCCACTCCGAGTTCGAGTCGGCGGCAAAGCCATGATTTACGATGAGCAGACTGCGGCTCTTGTCATTGAAAATGGTCTTATTGAGCCCGGTAACATCCGTGTAATTTAGGAACATTGCGGTTGCATTGTCATACCTGTAGTGATCGCACAATAGAGCCTTCTGTTCGTTAATTGAATAGCTATATCTGTCACCGCACTTAACTGCATTTGCTTAAAGAAAATTACTCCGCCTCAATTTAAGTCGTTGCCATTGAATCGTATTATAAGAAGCCCTTCTTGATATGCTTGAACTGTGCTCAGTCGTGGGGCCATCATTTTACGGACAAGCGGCTGATCTGATTCTCGACGCTTGAGTCGGCCATATTTGCCAACGGTTTTTAGCTGTAGCTGAATAACATTTGGACCCTGATCATCAGTTTACGTATTGCAAACAGCCAAAGGACTCTGTTGTACTACTGACTGTTGCGAGCGGGACATAGTTAATTTGTCAGCTGCCACATGAAAAGAAACCACTGACGCTCAATTGAGCCGTAGGGCCACGTCGAAAGCTATGAGCAGATTCGAACGTGTTGAGTCGAAAGGGCAATCCAAAGCGTGTATGCCTATCTGATACGGAGCTGCTATTGCCGCTTCAACCGGTAAAAGAAGTAGGCGTATAATCTACTCTTAACTGATGTAAGCGGAAGATCTCGCATTATCAAGCGTCATCCCGAAATATGGAAAACAAAGAGTGAATTAGCGGTGCGAAGGCATGCGTCGAACTACAGGTTACGCTTTGGACTCTGTATCGGCTAATCGGCAAACGAACGAAGCTCTAAGCGAACTCTCGAGGACAACCCAAGCGTTCCGAACCTCGTGCAGAAGAACTATCGTCGTATACCGCTTGCAATTTGTACGATATCTGAGGTTTCGGCTCCACCTATCCGAGCATGCTTGTACGGGATGGGCATCCGAATTGAGATGTACGACTATAATGTAAAGTCTGCTTCTGAAAGCTCGCTGACGCACGTTTGTGTCGGCATGGAAATGTCATCTGATATGAATGTATATAGCTAGCTTGTATTGGAAGAATTGTCAAGCTACGATGTACGGTTAGTTCATGTACATCCGATTTGGAGGGGAAATTATTACATTTATTGATAAAACTTCCGGATCTAATATCAAGAGCTTGGTGATACTCTGATAAATTCAGATATGCAACCTCGTAATGAAAAGTCGGCTTGTTTTACAAGTGAACGTACCATCATAAGTAATTTAACGTACCATTAAGATGATCCCTACGAAAGATGCCATTTTTCAACTAGTAGAAAACTGCTTATTTAATCTTGTCCACAGCAATCGATGCGTTCCAGCAGGGAATTTCAACTCGCATTGCAGCAAGTTTCGACAATAACAGATAATAGGTATGATAATCTAGATAAAATTCACGATCGATATCCGAACGCACGCTTACGAATCTAAACGCGCGTCACAACAAAACCTACCATGGGAATAATCGAAAAGTCGTGTTGATTTGCTCAGGCGTCTCCGGAAGTAAATGGATGTAGCGGAATGTTCCGTTGCATGCGTCGAAGCATCCAAGTCCATCGAAGCACTCTGTGCATTTAAACGGGTGGGGAATTCTGCCCGCGATGACGTCTTCGACCCCCTTCCAAACGTGCCACAGATAGTCCCATATACTTGTGACTGATTTTAATTTGTCTAGGTGAAGTGGATGTACATGCTCGGCTTCATTCACACTTAACGAACCCGAACCTACAGCCGCAAAATTACTGCCCTCTAATTGCAGCACACCACTAGCTATAAACGCGAACACTACAAGGTTAGGCTTTACCATCATCACCAATTTGCGCTCCTCAATCGCCTTATTGTTCAACGATGAAAGGTGATTGCGTTACAAAAATATGGTTTCTTGGTAATGACGCTCGTTTGTTGGCGGGGCCTGAAGTGTGACGGACGACCGCTGTTTGCAGGCCTAGATAAAGCTCGCGGAATCGCTTCTTCGGGAGCGGCTAGTTTTATTTTTTGCGCGCGAAATTTCACATGTATCGCGTTGTATTCCCACTTTTCTCGTCTACTTGAAATTCGTTCACAGGCTCGCTGCGTTCAAACCGTGTTCGATGTCCGCAACAGGTTAATTTTTGCTAGAGAAGCGAACCGTTGCAGCTTTGGCGAGATTAAGGAGTGGCTTAACACTTTAAACGTATCTCTATAGCATGGCAGGTAGGCAGTACGTTGTGAAAGAGCGCACATACGAAAAAAGGCAATTTCATTAATCTCAAGCTATGTTACTCCGCGTCCGCGTCATGTCTATGGACTTCGTTCTGCCTGGATAGACGACGAGCCAGACAAGCACTCACATACAGACATGTGTTCTCTGTGACGCTGGGATCTCCCGTTTTGGCTGCGGCTACGTGTACGTTTCTATCATTCCGTTGGTAAGTGCCGCTAGGCAAGCACCGGCGAGGGTTACTTCCTCGCATAGAATAAAGGACTGTCCCTGATTGTCTGCTACGTCGAAACGAGCGCGGATACACGCCGACATTCTACTCGGCAAAAGTTTCCACAAGCTTTGCATCTCCACCGCCTCGCGAAAAACCATACGGGTAATCTTAGTGACGCTGGCACTGCTTTTAGCATTGGAACGGAGTAGCGTCTAGCGAGATCATGCAGCGTCTCAGGCGCACGGTAACGTTAGTGACAACAAAATGAAACATCAATTATTAGTATTGATAATTAATGAAACAAGGAAGCTGCCATGAACGACAGTGGCAGCGGCGGAGGCTCATCGAAACGCACAGATGATAGATACGATAACAGCTGCAACGACAACAATCATGATACTAACACCACCGTGGTTCGATTACGCCCAACCTTATGGATTAGGCGATATTAACGACCTGTGTGAGACTTTATCAACAGCTGGAGCTCAGATACGGACACCATTCGAAGAACGGCTGCGTGCACGTTTCGGAAATGTTACGACGCACGAATAGCAACGAACGTAGATTTGTTGCTAATTTACCTTCCCGTAATGATGACCTACCGAAATTGTTGGAGACCAAATCGTGCTAGAAGATCTACTTCCAGCTCTAGTTATCCATGCTACGGTACAGCGATGACCTGTTTGCCTTGTAGAATTAGGAATACGTGGACTGGCCTAGATTTACAACTATCATAGTAGTGCATAGGGCGTTCTCTGCTAAATAGTAATACGTGCAACAAAGCTGGCAACATCTGTTTGTTCAAGCAAGAACGCTAAACATTGAAATTTCCGAATAGATGAAGGCAATTTAGAACTGCCATCAAAGCAAAAAAATCAAGTGGATATCTCAAAGTGAGTACGTTAAAGTATGTAGGAAGCTTACAAGCTTTCTTTTACAGACAGACCTTTTAGTTTCAGTGAGTTCTACTTCAAGCCAACAATAAGTCTGGCTCCACATCGAGCTTGACCACATCTACGTAAATTAAAATACACTCAACTGATGCAGGTACAATTAGCTCAGCCTTTATTTATGTGTTAAAACACGTTACGTCAGAATGAAGGGCATTTCGAAGGTGTAAATAATCAGCTGGATCTTTGGAATAAGATCAAGGATCGATCGGTGATTGATAAGCGCCACACAAACGGTTTAACCAAAAGGCCTCGAATAGTGCTGACGTCTCAACGATAGAAGAATACCACGCCTTTCTCCAAAGACGCACATGGCAAGCGGACGTTGTCGGGATGTCTAGCTCAACTTATCTAGTTGACTTTTTTGAAACAAGTTTTATTTAGCGGGCAGCGGCTACAATACGATTTTGCAGTGGTGATGACTGTTATCGGTAGAAAAAATGACCCATGAGAAAGAACGAAATGAAAACAAAAAGGTTTAGGATAAGGACAGAAGTAGGAAACTGTTCTTCAATAGCTTCATCATTTTGAATCATTATATGATAACAGCTACAGTGAAAGTAAGAAGCTGTTGAAGGCTTTATTGATTTTGCTACTCTACTCTATAGAATTATACACGAAACGTATAAGTTTGATTTTCACTTTAATCCCGTCCAAGAAGGCAGACTTTTATGTACCAAGACAATCATGCTCGATGCGTACTTGCGAATATTTCCAGTAGAACAAATGATCTATAACGTTTGGATGAGCTGAATGGTCAAGCCGAGATCTTCTTACTAAGCGCCCATTGACAACTGGCTCAAAGAGACGTCACGTATCAGACAACTAAACACCCTTAAAGAAGCGTGCGGTCCTGGGGAAAAAGAAAGCTAGCATCTTAGCATCACTAACTTGTTAATAACTGTTATAAAACCCAATCAAGCTGTAAATAGTTCCCAGCTGGTAAAATTTTTTTCCGGAATTTTGAAAAGTATTTGCCCCCGTGGAATTATTGTCTAGCTGATAATGTGCCAATCTCAAACGTCTCTATGTGCCAACTTTTTGCTAAATTGCCCAATCTGTGAACACAGCCAGCCTGTCTAATTGGTCTACAGTGTTACCATGAAAGCTTTCTTTTTTCATACGTAAATTATTACAGAAAGCAAATGTAGACGGCGGAATAGGAAAAGACTGCCTTCATTTGCGCGTGTTTCTTTCATGGACCCTAGAATAGCGTAGCCTGATTCCGTACACCTTCGAAGTCATATGGCAAGGAACTAACAAAACTAAAGGCCGAAAATGAGTACGCTCCACCGCACTATTGCCTATAGGCTTATTATAATTGATAATTTGAATCAGATGGCTATGCAAACGTCTGTCTCGGATAGATTAGACGATCTGCGAACTGGTCAGATCATAGCGTCCGCAAGGACTGGCTGGACGGAAAGAATTGGAGAAATACCTCTCTGTGCTAGCCCCACAAACTAGTTACAATATTGCACTATAGTATAGATAACAACATAATAATATCTAAGTCTACAATGAATAGAGATAATCACTAACAACAACAATGTGTCACATTGCTTACTCGTGAGACAAAAATATCCAATACGAAAACGTAACAAATCGAGAATTGAGCCGTATTTGTAAATAAAGGTACGCAATGTATAGTTCTAAACAATATGGGTGACTGCGAGCATCGAGTCGTTAGCCAGCTACTATTGCATTCTCCAACGGGTTGGAGGACCCACTTTCTTTTGGACACGATATAAAGAAATCATGTTCAGGTCGGAAGTCGATGGTCAAATCTGAGCCTTAGACCAATTATAGTGCTGTTCAATCATCAATCCGCTATGGGAACTAGAAGTTGTGGGTCCCATACCCTAGATCAGAAAAGCAGGTCCGCGCAAAAAAAGCTCAAATCCATCTGATTTGCTTTTTTTTTTCTTGTTTTACTAGAAGTACTAACGCGTCGAAAATAAACGAATACTTATGACAGAAGTAGATTTTGGTCTATTTTTATGGTTCCGGCTACTTTATCAAGAATATTTAAAGAAAATATACGTAATTCGAAATGGCAAACAATTAGCGCAGATCATTGTGCGTGGGACTGTTAATGTAAAAAAAAAATAATAATTCAAGATAATTATTATTATCAGTATATTTCGATGCTCGAGAGGGAGCTAGCGGTGTCGGCAATACCAGGCAAAAAGTCTCTAAAAGACTAGAAAGAAAATTAGCGTCTAATAATGACAGTGTTTTCAAACCAGTCTGTTATTGTTACCCCATTAATAGATGATCCACGTATATTTACAATAGAATAGTACCTATCTCAAGAGTGTAGTTAAGTTTTCTCTTACATACAACTTTACGTCCCCGTCTAGTCTAGTCTAGTCTAGTTTCAATTGCTATCAAAATTTCGTAGACTGACTCTCTTATAGGACTCTTTCGGATACGGATAACTTAGCATTGTTCTGATGATAATTAAGCGTTAGAACAGCTCCAGGCGTTAAATCGATAAGCGGCTTAAGATATTGTATATCTTAAGCTTAAACTTATTGTATAAGTTCACAGGATAATTATCCTTTAATTAAACTTCCCTTAAATTGCGTAGTATGGATTTTGCAAATGAGAACCTTTTCGAGGTTCAAAAACTGTGCTGGTAATACTTAGGTACGTTCAAACAGTAATTTCAACTAACTGCAGTCCTTGCTTGGCCTATATTGTTTCCCGTTTGTATTTCAAAAAAACGTTGTCGTTAGCTATCTTTGGTATGCTTTTACAGTTTGCAACCAGAAAAGACGTTAGACACCGTCGATACGGCTGAAAACTGGAGAAAAACGCGCCATTGGAACTTGCGGATTCTGCCCGTATTAGCAAAATCAAATATTAATGGGGTTCCGTTTCACCATAAATATAACATATCAAAAGCCAGTCGCTTTAATCAATAACTGTCTATCATATATTTTACTTATTCGTCTCGAGATGAGATTAGCACTTGCCCTTTCCTCGTCAGCGATTTGCCCACTACAATTTCATGATGAGCTTTCATATAATATTCGAACAAAGACAGGAATATATAGGTATACTACGGGCCCAGCATACGGCTATTAAGTATAATCACAATTTCAATTTGAGCTATAATTGGTAAAATGATAACATTTGTCATGCCAACTATAGGTGACGGACAATCGGTACTGACTGACACGGTTTGTCTGCCGTTTGATACGTCACAAGCTAACACCAGACACGCGTGTAAATTGTAGATTAGTAAAATTTCTTATAGATGCAATCCGAAACACAGGAAGAGGGCTATACAAACGCGGTCCTATAATAATGTTTGTGCATTGTACCTTCTATGACATTTACCGTTAACGTAAAGAAGTGAGTCAGTGTTCAGATCATTCAGACGGCTTGTGGATGCGTCCGCCCAAATCCTTTCAACAGTACTCGGCTATCTAACATGGAAATAATGTGTAGGCCCCCTATGGTATGATGGTTCGCAAAGCTTGGAAAGAACCAACCATATGTTTACCGCTATGAACATGCAATAAAGCGTTAAGCTCTTCCGAGCTTTTTCTATCAGTTAATATTCTGCTGATACGATTTACCATACAAAGCTTATAAGTTGAACTGGAGTTAATGATACATCACTTGGATAGGAATAAGCTATATAGATAGGATGCATATGCAAATTATGTCAGCGATCAATAGCAGACACTTTGTCTATGTAAGACGAATTTCGAAACGATTCATCGTAGCCGAATTTCGAAAAATGGCAACAAATGTGCTCTAGAACGAATCGTCAAGTTAGCTATGTGTACGACTGCCTTACCGTCCAATAATTACATATATTCAGCGTACGTTGATTATACAGTCGTTGCGCAGTGCTGGCCTCGTATATTGAAACTCCTCTATCTCAGTCCGTCTGTCTAGCGAATTCGCCGGGGGCCATTACATACGGTGTCAATACTTCGAAAAAGTGCCGGTTTTAGAAAATTCAGCTTTGCTGTTTTGCTCCTTCTGAATAACATTGGCCACACTTTTACTGCGTGCATGAGTCGTTGGAGCTTCAGTGGTCGTGGCGTTCGTAGTCGTAGTCCTGCTGATTGTAGTGGAATGGGGATACATGGTCTCGCTGGCCTGGATTTGGTTGCTTTTACTTATGTGCCCTGCCCGACTTGTACTCCTTGAGGGGTTTGTTTTTGACGAGGGACCTATTTCTTTGCTTGGGAGAGGTATTAGATGAGGATTGGTTTTCAGATGGTGCACAATACCTTCAAGTGCACGAAGCGCATCAATAGGAACGATGTTCTTGTGTTCTAGGCAGTCAATTAAATCAGTTAGTTGGCCGTGGGTTACTACAAAAACAGCATAGAAATCCACACCGCTTTGTTATTACGTTTACATATTTTTACTTCTAAGATAATTATAATATTCAAACAAATGTCGACCAATTGGCTTGCTTTCGATTGAGAAATGACCGTATACAATCAGTAAATAATCACTGCTTCAGAGGAGTATTAGTGTTTCAACAAAAATAAAAATAAAGGTTTGTCTGCAAATACTCACATCCCCCAGGATGGTTTGTACCTTCTCTCCTTAGCGCTTCACGGATGGTTTTAAACGCACCGTACAGATCCATATCGATGCTTTTTACGCAGTTTAAGATGTCGTTCCCGGAGTCTACTATACCAAGACATAACGTGTATGTTTAATATATGAATACAAACAACGTGATCTTTAAGTAAATACATCCTTCTACAAGAGATCACTTTACAAGAAAGGTACTTCTTGTTTGATAAAAACCTTGTCTTTGCTTGTATCTACAGCATCGTTGCATAGTAACATTCGACCCAGCCAAAACACGTACGCAGCTTGTCAACGGAATAAAGATCGACAAAAGAATTTCTATCGACCCATTCTAACCCATAGCTGGCCTTAATAGGAATAACGATTAAAGAGAAATTAGCTGAAGCAGATTACACAAATTAATATGTATGAAAATACCTTGTCTCATAACGCCACTCTCGTTTCCATCTGTCCCGCCATCACTGCCAGCTTCATTTGCTACCGAAGGCTCTTCTTTTTCGTGCCGCTCTACAAAGCTATTCGTACGCTCATTGTGCCTATTACCGGACCCTGTGTTTATTCCGACACCTAGTTGATTTCGCTCTGAACTGATTCGGCCAACAACCTCGTGATCTAAAGCACCGTGGTCGCGTGACTGTCTCCTACCTGCGACAAAGGGCAGAGCGGCTGCCGCCACCAATAAAACGACATGATATTTCATAGTCAGACAGTAGAATCGATCGAAAGTAAGAACGACGTTTGTGAACATTTGCATAACACCCTGGAACGGTCAGCGTCTGTCACCTGGACTTTGTCGTACGATGTTCTTATATGCGACTCTGTTGGATCGTAAAAACGTTGGAAAAAGCAGCACGTGAATACCTGCTAGAAGTCAAATGGAGGCCACAAGTCACGATATCAGGAGACTAGAACTGGATCGTAGGGATGAATAGGGATCCGTAATGGTCATGCCAGTCATTTCTGGGTCGGACGCACTGAGACCACAGGCATATACTTGATGCTATAAATCGCAGACGATGCGGTGATCACGACCTATCGAAATTGCATAAATGGAGAGACGTCAAATCATTTGGACGCCTGGGCCACCAATATCAATCGTTATGCTTTGTTTACGTGAATAGCTTGTATCAAATTAAGAGAATTATCGAGCTGTCGAATTATCGAAAAAACATTAAAAATGGGTTGAAGTGCCGGTAGAAGATTACCTACACACTTCCAGGAGCTATAAAATTTTACTTATAGATTATCTTGTATGACAAAGGCTTAATTTCAAAACAATCAACATTGACCGATCGGCAGTCTTGTATTTTGCCCCGCATTGCGATCAATTTAACTAGGCTTAATTCAAATATACATCTGCCGTCTGAAAGGACCTCACGAATGAGGTATTCGTCGAGAATTCATTGTGTCAATTTGATCCATAGATATAGATATATCTCACTTCGCTTGTTGTCTTACAAAGTAATTCGTCGCCTATCTCAGCAGGCTGAACAAGCTTTGGCTTTTGTTCGGATGAATCAGAGATTGAATTCTATTCTCTATTCTGTGAAAATCCTGCTGGCCTGCACAGTAAATAGCCCGGCCATTCATACGTGCGATGTAGGTACCCGACTATCCTAAGATTGCAGCCACTATTCACGATCGCGGTGCACCAGCCCAAAGAGGCATGGCTAGTCCACTGATAGATATAGTGGCTGTTCAGCAGTTGGGCACCAGACAACCAACCAGCCGTTCCCCGACTAGTCGTCTGGTGCCCCAAACAGATTGCTCATCTGTATGCACCCACCCCGTACAACCCAGGCCAGCACTTTCCCGTACGCTCCCTTTTTGCTTAGTCGAGCTACCATCGTTGTCCCTACATGGTCCTTCAGGCCGCCTCGTCTTGCTGTTGCTGCTGCTGCTGCTGCGGCTGCCGGGATTTGGCCAATTCAATAGCCGAAACATCATACACATGCACACACACTCATACAGTGAGGCGCACGCACGCACGCACGCGGGCATGAAGGACGCTGTCACCTTGCCTAGCTGGTTGGTCTTCATTGCAACTTCGTGTATTGTACTCAATGCAATGCCCGTTTCATGCAGAGACGGTTGCCTGTTTGCTTGCTATTGGGCAGGTACAATATCTTCGCCGCATTCGAGTCGTCCATCCCAAAGCCGCGAGTGCTAAACTCAATTCGATGACATTGAAATGAGTTGCTGAGATGGGCGGTGACGGTAGCGCCCGTAGAGACCTCTCAATGGAGCAGGTCGCGTGGTCGATGGGAGTTGTTTAAGTAGCATCACACGATGGATGAAAAGAGCAATGGTGAATAGTAGTTGCACATTTTACGATAGCCGCCGTATGTCCTATAGTTTACTGCCAATGGTATGCTTTAGCGGTTGACAAGACGCCGGCGTCAGTCCTATCGTAATCAACAACCTTCTGAGACCCATTGACAGCCTCGTATTACCAATCGTAATCATACAGGCAAGAGACTGACGCTCGAGAGCGATGGGGGTCTAAAAAATTAACAAACGAGTTTGCCTTGATAATGGCTTTCCATAGTCGAACTTGTAAAATGCTAGAATCCGATCAAAAATTAATCGACTACTACATAGGCGTATACGTTAATTGTATATATGTTCTGTTCAGAATCTGAATAGCCTGATTCATGCAAAGTTTTCTGATATTATTGACGTCTTAATATGGCCTGTATATCCTTCGCTTTGTCTAGTCAAACACTAATATGGATCAAGTTTTTACCTAATTATATAGCAACTGAAGTTGAACTTAACTACAAAAAAGACACAAGGGCTTACTTAAACCCAAAGGCCGAAATCCACCGACGTGATGAGAGCACACTACACGGATATATGGGCATGTATTTCTTAGAGTTGTAGGCACATTACATAAATGGCCCACAACACCAAGAAATAAATGGAGGATTCGCGTTATTAAGTAGTCCGTGTTGTAATCCCTGACATTGTCATTGTAAAATAATAAGCATTTCCAATATCGTTTTTGCACATAGATAACTATTAAGATAGTTATTTCCGCCTCCGGTCGTACTGCAAACCTACCCTTGCTTACCTTTATATATGAGGGTAGGCAAAGGGGACAAAACCTGGATGAGTTGAAGTCATCGATGAGGCACCATCGGTTGCAAACGCTGATTGGCTACGAAGCTGAAATGGAGAGTTGAGCGCCACGGGAGACCAAGGAAGCTTTGAAAGCGTCGTCTATCGACCTGAGGGTGCACATCTGCTTGCAAGCTGGGATCAGCAATAGAACAAGTGCAAAGAGGGGCCGAAGTATAAAGCAGAAAGGAGTGGCTAGAGAAGGATGGACCTATCTAATCTGAATGAAATATTAATAAGGCTAACTTTGACAAGTTTGCTCCTTGTGAGATTGTCTTCTCGTGCGATGCTGCTACCGCTGCGAAGACATCCCACAAAATCACATTAGCTCTAGTAAATGACGAATAGAAAAAATTGAGCTTTTTATTAGGTTCCCGGACGCTGGCAGGATGAACAGTCAGGGAAATCAACAAGAAACAATTGAAATTCAATCATGAATGTTGAAACACTTCTGTCGAAAATGTATAGTTCTAGATAGACGTTAACTAAAATTGACAGGTTAAAAGAGTGAATGTCAAGTGACGTTTAGAGCCCCTGTTCAAATTACTCAGGTCTTTCTAAGTCGGCTGTGCTAAATAAAAAGTATTTTCGAAGTACGCGTTTACTAACTGGCGGAAATCTACCTTCAACTTAAGGTAACCTGTTTTAGATGATCGGGCGTCCCATAGTTGTTTCTTATAAGTTATTCTGAGCGTTATTACTTTCCTTCATAGACACAGTAGCATCGCTTGAGAGCTACAGCACTGTTACTTGTAGAAGCCTTTATATGGGACCCATGGATAATGGCCTTGGCAGCAAATTCGATGTAGGCCAAGAAAAAGGAATTTAATCAAAGCGATTGTTTGTTTCTTCACAAAGCCTGAAAGTGGACGGCTCGTGGCAATCCTGAGAAAGTTACCTGAGCCTTCCTCACCCCGCCTACTTTAACCGAAAAGCTGTTCTTCGTCGCCTCGAACGATCTTGTCTCAGTTTCTCCAGGTCGCTAAAATGGAACGATGCGTCAGGTAAAGGGGAAGCAAAATTGGCAAAGCTTCAGTGGTGGACAGAGTGTGGCAGCGGGAAAAGTACAGCTGGCCGGTGCTCGCAGTGGCGGGCAGCAACTATAAGCCGACCCGAGGCAACAGTCGCCAATCGCTTCGATGCTGCTTAAGGCACCATCCCACCTTCGTTCCTCTACTGCTCGTTTCATTATGGCGTTCTCCCGACGCTCGACATCTGTATTGGTTTTCGATTTAGACCTGGCTGAGCGCACTCGTCCTGTCTATCAGCTATCCCCGTATCCCTCACGCCTTCCTTCCTCCGTCTATCACGTATCCGCGTTCTCTATCGGTAGCGCTGTCTTCAAAGACCCAACGGCATTGGTTGGGTTATGTTAGGACAAGTTTACAACGGACGCGGCTGGTGGACGAAAACAAGGAGAACGATGACGATTGCGGCCCAGCTAGCTGTTGACGACTGAGCGATTGTCAGCGAAATCGATCGCAACTCAACTCGATCAAGCCAGAAAGCAAGGCCAATTCGGGGCATCTTGATTTCACTCTGCTGTTGTTCTTACACTTCGTCTTGGTTTTGTCTCTTCCTTTTGCCTCGTCTCACTTAGTAGCGGTCGTATCTATCGGATCGAGGCGGTGGGTATCAACAGAAGGAAGCACAGACATACGGAAAATCGAACGTGGTAACCGGAAGGGGCTGTGAGGCTTGGGGAAACTTCAGGGAGAAGGGCGTTGTAAGGAAAGACGTGGCGGAGAACGTGCTCTGCTAGTGGCGGCACTACCGGCAATGGTAAGATATCCAGCCTCTCTCTCTGTATCTCTGCTTGCTCTATCCATCTATCTCCGCTCGTTCTTTGCCATCTCCGTTCACATCAATGCCACTGTCAGGTCAACTTAGTGATCCGTGGGATTGCGTTTCGACGACGCAGTTGCAGAAACCCGCCGCCCGTTCACCGATCCGCCTGTTTCTTGCCTGCCCGCTTGTGTGTCGACTGTTAGCAGTGATAGCGTCAGCGACGGCTATAGATGCCAAAGCGCGGTTGAAGACAATCAAAGTGAGATCGGAGCTGTGCACCGCCTCGGTTGCCGACTGCTGCTGTTCGATACTATGTGCTCTTCTCAGTCACCGATCCGCTCCTTTTGTTCGACGTCGACATGTTAATAAAAATAAAAAAAAAAAAAATAAAGACAAAGCTGGCGGATGAAGCTAACGAAAAACGGGAAAAGGCCAGTTGTAAAGGGACAAAGCAACTTGATGTGCGTATTCTTGCAGCTACTATCATACTGCGCGTACGCCACGAACGCCGTTGTGGCACGCCGCCGCCACTACTACTGCTACTACGCAGTTTTTTCATGTGTAATTTCCTTAAAACATTTGCCCGCCTGCAATGGCTGTAGTTGCAGAAGGAACTGCAGCTACATCCATTGCTCTGAGCACGGTGGTAGAGCGATGGTAGGCGTGCGAGTTGGAAAGGTCGGCGAGAGGGAGAAACAACAGAGAGCACAACGACGACGAAGGCGTTTGTTTAGGAAATGGCCGACAATGAAAAAGGTCGAACCGGGAAAGTCGGAAATAACGGGAACATCAGGGAAAAACGCAGTAGCAAAGCGCGAGTCGGAAGTGAGCATCGCCGAAGATAAGATCGACAAATGCGAATCGTGGAAGAGGCTACTACTGCAGGCGTTTCGATCGCAGGGTGCCTTTTTACACATTCTATTGCATCTGCGGGAATTAATGAGCGGCTGCATCGTAAGTTCCTTTGAGAGAACAGGATGACTTTCCTGTCACGGCAATGGGGGAACATCCGAGGGCAGACCGCTCATAGATGAAACGAACAATGAATCCGCGCATAGTACTGTAGCATTGCCGGGCCTGTTGCTGGACGCCTCATTCTAGAGCTGCTGCGTACAACAGCGTCGAGCACACGCGCCCCAGAAAATAATCGCATCTTATAAAAGTAACGAGGGTTCCAGGAATGAAGGATAAGTTTTTAGAAGTCAACTATTTTTCGAGCGAATTTCTTTATTCGGGAGAATTAAAGAAAACAAAAGATGTGAGACGTGAGTGATAATGAAAAACTACGGTCGTCTTCAAACGGTAATTGTAGCATAAGGGTGTATTAATAATAAGCTGAATTTGCTCACATACCTGCAACAGTGAAGTAACCCGTTACAGCTGTCGACTGATGAATTATAACAACCCATTGATGAAAATGTATTCATTGCATAGGTACGTATATTATGGATGATAGAATAGAAGAGCGTTTCTAAGCTTCATGTCGCAAGAACCTATTGGTCGCCGGTCCCATACAGTATAAGGAACTAGTAATCCGAAAACCCAGTCCATAAAAAATTTTTTTACCTTGCATTGTCTTTGTTAGGCGAAGAGCAAAAAATAAAATTTTCTTGCCAACCTAAACGGAACGCCCTGTATATATTTGCAACTACATGTAATATCATCCTCGGAACGAATACAAGCATTCACAATATCACTCATTGGGTCTGCTAATTTTGGGTTTACATCAGAAAGGATTGGATTCAACCTACAGTTTTCATAAAGGCGGTGTATATGTGCTGCAATCAAGGCTTTATCTTCTGCCGAAGGACTTATATTCTGCGTTGATGAATAAACTATTACCCTCAAATAAGAAATGACCCTTCAGGATTTTTCCCACGTTAAAACAGACTAAGGTTCCGTCTCTTTCTTTTCAAATATGCTTCCGATTTAAAAAAATTTTTAATTAGTCAGTGTTCCTGGCCCTGAAGTAAGATATGAGATTAAATTGTGACTGATATGTGCCGACCCAATGGCGAACAATCTGCAAAGCTCCGGTTAAACATGGGTACCTATTGGCCAGATTGCTTCTAGCTTGATCGAAGGAATAGTAATAATAGAAATTAGTTAATTATCATAGTATTAAAGTGTATAATTTGCTTCTATTAAACATTTCCATAAGGGGTGTACAAAGCTCTGTCCCACTTAACACAATATACAAAAACTAACAAAAAATAACCCCCAATAAAAATGAACGACACACAAATAATCTACATATACTATATGCTATTATAAAATAGCTCATTGTCCATACGATAGCTGTCACAATAGAGGATATTTGTTAAGTATAGCACATTCTTGATAAACAATACCCCGTCCATAAGACTTTTAGCTGACTACAGATTATCTCCACGAATACTGCACAATATTAGAATATACATAACCATTATTATTATTATTATTTTAACGAAGCAGCAATCAGTATCCCTAACCTGAGGCTACATAGTCGAGTGAACCAAATCGGAAAACGGTTCTTCTCACTGGGACCAATCAATGAATCCCAGTCGAACGCTGCACCAGAGCCCATGCTCTAGCTAAGTCTTTTATCTTCTTATCCTTGTATGGGCGTGATATTGAACATTCCCTCGTTTCCACAAGCATGCAACGGCGGTGGCCTTCGGCACCGTCGGTGTGATCCAGGTGCTGCTCATGCCGTTGGTGTAGGTAAAACATCGCCAGCCTCTGGGAAGAAGATAGCTGAGCCGAATCAGAGAGAGATCTCGGAGAAGATGGAAGGAGGCCAGGACAGGCAGATGGTTATCGGCACACGCCTCTGTCGCGCAGCGGGACGGTCCCCAAATGCTGTGACTCTCCTGGACAGCGAGCCAGGCAGTCGGCCAGCTTGTCCTGCTTGTAAATCTGTCCCGGCTGCTTTAATAACGTCACGTTGCAGTAATGTCCAGTAGCAGCAGCACTAGGGGTCAAGTAACGACTAGCCGTTGGTAGACGCCTGAGCGCCAAGAATTAAAGGCTGCTTGCCTATGTACTAGTGTAGTAGAACTCGTTTCAAGTGAAAGTAGCAGTTGCCCAGGGAGGCTGGGGAGCCACAGACATCACCCCTCATCACCACCGCGAACTAGGTAGAAGGATAACAGGACACCGGGGAGTTGTTTGCATGCTTGCTAGTAGGCGACGACATCTCCTTAGGATATCCGCTAACGGCTCTAGTGACCGAAGAGGTTCGAAGGCTTCGGGAACCTGAGTTCCTCTTCTTCAGTCGTAGTTGTTAGGATGGCACGGGACGCCACCGTGCTGTGGTAGTAGAATAAACGGAAGGCAAACGAGGAGATTCTAGAAGCTGTAGGCTCAAACGGCGGACGCAAGCATAAGGAAATAGGCGTACAATAGACTTCGCCAGTGAGCACTTGAGACCAGCTTGAAAAGAAAGGATGGCTTATATCTTGAGGCAAGAAGACTCACCCCGCTTCGAACGCCACCGTGTGTGCCTGGTACGCAGTGATAACGTGCGTTGCTGCGCCATCAGAAGGAGCCGTCGCAGACAGAGAACCTGTAGAGAAAATCGGTGCAGTCTAGGACTAGAACTGGTATCAGAAGGGAGAAAGGGGTGAGAAAGCATACGAAGAAAATGCCAGCAGGGGGAGTGCTAGGTGTGGAAACGGGAGTTCCTTTGCTTGGGTCACGCGGTCAGCGATTGCAAAAGGAAGTCGTATCAGTTTTATTGTACTATATCATTGAAGCACGGTGGAAACCAACCTGCTCATTGTATGCGACGGAAACTGTCGGTTTTTACAACTAGATATAGCAAACTGGGCACACTAGGAATAATTTACAATAAAAATTAAAAGCGCTTTACAATTAGCAGCGTTAGATACTGAGCAGTTTAGTATAAATGAACGCGGCGCCTGCACGTTTCATTAGACCAGTGCTTTGCTCTCTAATCACATTTAATTCGCATCCCCTGCATTGGCAAATCTTACTATGGTGCGATTTCAGATTTCCTTCCTTAACAACTAGAGCTCGAAGATACAACGAAGATAAAGTAGTATCGTCATCAGGTAGCAGCGTTAACTTAAATGAGGGGAATCATTGCTCTAATTCGAATCAGCCGCCTAGAATAACAGAAGCCGATTAGGAGTCAGAGCAGACAATGTGATTCGACACAAGAGCCGGGATACTTCGTCGACTTTTGCCGACCGACGGAGTCCGAGAGTATCGCAACGGGGCGTGACAAGTCTTGCGCATTAATTGGTACTTCTCGCTCGAGAACGAGAGCACAATCTCTCGAGTACCAAGGCTTTATGAAAGAAATGTGAAAAAGAAAAAATTCTGCAAAGGTGACAGTGGCGATGAATCCTGTGCTGCTGATACGACCGTGTCGATATGCCTTTGCCCCTGTAATTCGTCACCTCTTGGCCTGACTAAGAGGTGTTCTCCTTCACGTACGCAGAGACGCTTTCTAACAGACAGACACATGTGGCGGCAAATATCCAAGCAAGTCAGAGTTGCGAAAGTAACTGACTCTGCTGCTGAAGGCACTGCAGGCGGGATAGCGTACAGGACGCCGCTACAGCCACTGTCTAAGCAAACTGTACGCTTAAGCTAGTGCCGCCATGTCGCTGACGGCTTGGCTGAGCTGAGCTTGGCTTATTTGCTGCTTTTGATCCAAATCCACACCCTCACTGGTAGCAATAATGGTTGATACGGCCCGAGTGGCCGTCGCGTTAATGATGAAAATCAGCGACTTTAAATTTTGAATGGGCGGCGACAATGCGACACTTTTCAAGAGATCCGAATAAAGTGAAAGGAGAAATAACGACGGGCTGAGAGAGATCCAGGCCAAAGAGAAACAGAAGAACTCAATGATTTTCGAGAAAGGAGGCACCTACCTAAGCAAGATTTAACATAGAAACAGGCAATGCATGGGCGTGCAATGTGAACAGGAATGTGCCTTGTAGACATCGCTTAGATGTGGTCCTGTTTCGTTTAGAGCTATCGTCCGTCGACAAGGAAAGAGTCCCCGGAAAAGTCAGAAAAAGAGCCACCCTGACGTTGAGTCGCTAAGAGTTCCACCTCGCGTAGGCAAGGGACCGAGCGCGTGGTGGAGAGTGAAATATATAGTCAAGCAAATACAGGAAGAGAGGAGAGAAATGGTGCCGGCCAAGTTCTCCTTGCGGGCGAATGTCTGCCAAATGGTTTCCCCGAACCCGACTGATTTTTTCGATAAGTGGGTAGAAAGCACGAAAGAAGACAACGAAAATCGAGAGTCACACCTACTTGGAAAGCAAGATGTTCGAATGTCGTTCCGTGTCGCTTGTCCTCGGCTATAGCGCTTCCCCGATGTCTTTGAATGTTGACGCTGCAAATCTGAATGTAGTGGACCGCGTTGATTTGAGCTTGCGCACAGTAAAGGCCGTCAAGGAGTAAATTCCCAAGACGCCATTTCCAAGGGAGCGGCAGCGGACAGAATGTTGAACGTCTGGCTCTGCGCTGTAAATCGTGGCATGTCACGAAACAAAATACCGTTTGTTGTTTTGTTTTTTTTTTAAAAACTGATTCTGCCAGTGGTACATCAGCTATTACGTGTTAAATATACTACACTTATATAAAATGTTGTAGTTTAGCAACGAAGTCTCTGTGTCATGATTTAGAGAAACAGTATGATTGGGTTGTCCAAGCTAGTTCAACTGATTTAATCATACTATCAAAGGCACTCTCTAAATGACGTAGCTGTCCTATGACGTAGCCAAATTATGACGTTGCGCATCAGATAGTCGTTCTGCTGTACGTCTAGGGATTTGTTTAAAGGCTTTCTCCAGTGGAGCAATGAAATTAACGAAAAGTTATCTTTGCAAAATGTGCAGGATGGCTAAAGTCCATATGACTGCACCAGCCTTCGCGCGTCCTCTATTTAGGCGCACGGATTAACTTACATTTACATATCGGTGGTTATCAGTGGCAGTGTTAAGAGACCTCCGTCTATTTTAATCTCCATCAATAGTTGAAGCGAGCTAGGCGCTCATATGCGCACGTAATGCCGATTCGCTACATCTTCACGTCACAATTTAGGTAATGCACTGACTTGACATATTTAAACGTACTCGGCTTTACGTTCCAGCCAGCGTCTAACGTTCCCATGACAAAGCGCTAACAGATAAAGGCACAGAAACAAGTAGGCTCGCCTAATACAAAGGCCGGAATATCGCCGTAAGGGTACTGATCTATTGATAAGGCTTAGTCGAAGTGCAGGGTAAAGTTCGACAGATAACCTCCCACTACTACTACAGAGGACTTTTTCTATAATACAATAACTTAATTCTCAGTCAATTTTTTAAATCATGTCAACTTACGTATGTTTTTCTAGCATTGGACCCATCCTTATTCAGTCGAAAGCCTGCCAGTCCCTCTGAGGGCTTACGGCTGCTGGAAGCTGACAGTGCAGTTAAATCTATATACTACAGCATATTCACATGTATGTAGTATTAATAATGGCAACAATAAAAGACATCTTTTTTGTTACTTGCATGATAGCATTATTTGCCGTTCTCAAAATACACCCGGAAGTCTTTGTGTATCAGCCTCGTAGTCTTTTGTCAAGTGGTGTCTGGGGTGTAGGTACTATCCTAATCACTTAATCCGTTCATATTGTATTTCCTATAAGGCTACACCTGAAACCACCTGAACTTGCCGCTCTCTACTGGTAAACTCGTCATCGGTGCCACGCTCTCGGGATCCACCCACACATTGACTACAGCCTCGTGAGATATTGCACCACGGGAGGTATTAACTGTCTGAGCCGCTGGTCGTGCACGGATGAAAAGGATGGGGATAGGACCTTCCTGCAGCTGGCCGCCAGGACCACCTAGTCTGCCCTAACTCTCCGACGAGATACCCAACGGCCAATAGCAGATGCAGTAGCTCCACTGCCACCTTCACGGTCACGTTGGTAACCCGCGCATATCTTCCTGTGAGGGGAGAGTGCACGACAGACGGCCAGCAGCCGTTCGGCCGCTTGCAACCGATCAGTCGACCGACCAAGTATTGCCACCCAGCGACATGAAATATTACAATGTTATTATTATTATCACAGTAGCCAGACGCCGGCGGCGCGAGTTGCACGGGCATTGGACATACCCGTCGCTCTCTCGAGAATACTAAATTGGGGTTAAGTCGCGTACCTTGTCGTACAGCGTCCTGAACCGTAGTAATCGCGGCGGCGGCAGCCTAGTTTGAGCCTTACAATAAATTATATCAAATCCCGGTGGCCCATGGCCACTACGAGAGTTTTTCGTCCCTTGTCTTTTTCATCGTTTTGGATCGAAGATTGGAGCAGCAAAATGGCCAACTTGTGAGCTCTCGATCGGTCTCGGAGTGAAGCGCAGGGGAGCAAGTGAAGGGCAACGAACGCCGACGGACACACGGCCTAAACTATTTTATGTAACAGCACAGCGCGAACGAGGACAGCCACAACGGCGACGAGAAGGAAAACGAGAATGCGGGAGGGATGCACTGCCTGTTCACCTGAACGACTGCTACTGTGGCCGGATGGCGATTTGAGCGCATGCCGCTACTCACCCACGAAAATTGCCTCTTCCATGAAAATGTGGAGATAGAACGAGGGGTCTATGACCTATGAAATCTCGATGACGACGTGAAACCTTAGCGGGATAAAGCAGCAATGGGGGTAGCCATAGTGCGGTAGGGTGCGGTAGCGGACTAGAATGGACATCATTCAAATGGTTTCTATCGAAGAAGTCGGTCCGTCGATAGGTCGCCAGTTGTCGCCAGTCGCGTATGAACAATTTTATGGAGGTCGAACACCAGTGCCCCTATCTATGTATCGAGGGTTTTTTGATGACGGTAAAGACAAAGACAACACCAACGAGAGGGATACACTGGTAGGGCATGTATCTATATACCTCGCCCATATATAGGTTACTGCTGAACACGAAAACATATACAAGAAGGAGTCATTACACAGCAGGGATACAGCTCAACGTCGGCATATAAGGGAGTTGTATTGGACAGGGACCATGCGGCCAGTTGCGTGGCGAAGGTCCCTGGGGAGGCTGAGCCGGGATTTGAGAATGGAAGAAGGCTGTTCGAGGGTCAGCAGGACCAATGGATATAGAGCCCTTATAAAGTCAATACAACTGATTTTAGACCACTTTTCGGCATTTTTCTCGTTTAAGAGCTAATATCCGTTTGTTCACATGGACGCATTAAATCAATGGTTCGTTGTATGACTTCTAGAATAACTTTGACTAATAGGTTTGATGCAATGCATTTTTTAAGTTACGTCTAAATTTCTGAAGACGTCTCTCTCATAAATATACAAACAATAGTTTTATATGCAATAGTATTGTTATTACTACTATATATTGTTTTCTATATTTTATTCTAGAGGTTGATTTTGGCTTTGGCTAAAGTCTTTATATAATGTCGATTTATATGGATTATCGCATATATATATATATATATAATGTATAAAGCGTATCTCACCGCTTACATTCGGGCATATATATACGACACGTATCGGTCGACTGGTATAATACGAATGAAGTGCGTGTCGCGCGGGTGTAAAGCTAGCACCATACAATGGTAGCATAATAGCACATGTATTTTTAAGATCCTAAATTACGGTAGTTCTTTTTGTGTTTTATTTTTTTCATAAAAACTTGCCGTTTTTCAATAATTTCATCAAGTGTGTGCAGATTCCAACATCCCGTATTATGTAGTCGTGCCTCTAGTGTCCAAAGCTATCGCGTTCTGCTGTCGCGCACGAGAGCTGGTACTGTGGCTGTGCATGCAACGATTTACCGCCTCCGTCTGCAGAGAGAGAATAGCAACAATTAAGTGAAGGCACAATTAAACGTGACATGAAGCATTTGCTCACGAGCTATGAAACGACTTAAAGGCAATCGCACTGTACAGCCGTGATGCCGTACGCCTGCTGCAAGGAATAGGCAGACTTCGGCGATATCGGCATTTGCATTATCGGACAAGCCATTTAAAACGACAAGCAGTTCAAAAAGTCGCTGCGAGCATTCTGTTAGGTTTCTTCCCATTCTCTCTCCTAGCCTTTTCCGCTCACCGCACCGCGTATCGATATATTCATGGCCAAATTCGTTTACACGTATCGGTCGAATAGTATAAAACGAATGGAGTGTGTGTCGCGCGCGTGTAAAGCTAGCACCGTACTATGAGCTAAGCATTCTAGTATCTGGGGCGCACCTCTACGCCATTTAGCTATCGGAAGCTGGGCTTTCGTAGGCGCGCGGCTATTATCCTGTTGCAGTCACCGTGCCATTGTCACAGTGCGCCGTACCGCAAGGGCTCGCTTGCATAGCATACACGCGACGTATCTAAAAACGATCCCGTCACAATGAGCATCAGCAGTACGGGCACGCGGTGAAGGGAATGCGTAAGTTGGCACGACGTCGCCATATACTGAAATACAGCGTCACATCTGTAATTCGAAAAACTGCTGCCTACCAGCTCATAGAGAATGTGAAGAGGATAGAAGAGGCTGTCAGGTGTGGCTGGACGTAAAGGGGTCCTTAGTTGAAATTGTCTGCCCCCACCTCAGCCTTGCTCGTAGAGGGGGTCCTTTTACGCAAGTGCAAAAGCATCGTTGGGAGAACGAGGAAGCTTTTAGTTATTTCAGTCAGGCCACTATGCAGAGAGTTATCTGAGTTGCAACTGAAATGGTGCATCGTTCTTACTGTGAGGCCGCGCAAAGGAAAACGATTAAGGCAAATTTATGGGCCGACGTCCCGAATACTAGTGACGCGAGCGACGCTAGCGGCTGAATCTGCGGCGCGGGACAATACACATTTATGGCTTAGGGGCAATCGCAACAAACCGATGAACGTCGGCGTGGCAAACTCGTTAGAGCGTGCGCGTAAAGGACGGTTGAGCGAGGAATTGTCACCTTCACCACTCACAGACTATAAGGCGCTCGCCATGCCATGACCCTAAACGCAGCTAGCAATCAACAACAATGAGGAAAGATAACGCATTACGAGTCCAGGGGTACTTGTCTATATATGCAAAGAGTTAATAATGCATATGATACAAAATACGTAAATATGACGTGACTTGACAAGAAACTATTTTGTCTTTTGTTAGCTTGAGGTATACTGTATATACGTGGAAGATTTTACGATACTATCAACTGTGACACTCCGACGACTCTGAGTACTTCAGGGAACTTTAAAGTGCTAAACACACAAAGGAGCATAGAAACTATGAGCGTATAACTTTGTCACTGCATAACCAAATACTTTGTTTCGCAGTATGACGATAATTTGGCGTCTGACATTGTGCGCATTTGTGTAGTTGGCACGAAACGCATAGTTTTAACCGAAAGAACCCATCTGTCGATCCAAGGAGAGCAAAGGGTCAAGTTCACATCGTACGATAACAAACGATTCAATCCACCGAAGGAAGATAACGTTGAACGAGGCAGGATTTTTAGGAATAAAATGACCTACGTTTCTTCATTGTGTGACATGCAATGTCTGTCTCGAGCCTTAATTTATTACAGTTTGTAAATTTACGAAACGATAATCGTTCACCGCCGAAAAGGTTTACTTTGTCCCAAATTAAAAGTTGCGCGTACAAAGTCACTTACTTTAAGATCGAGGTAACAGAAAGACTTTTGCCATGTGTGACTTTTCTCTATGGGGACGCCTTCAATAGCTCAGGGAACACCGTATGCATCAGCCTAATGCACTAATCGTGTTTCGACAATTTTTGTCTAAACTTTCTGTGATCCTCAGTAGCACCTGCGTAGACGTAGGACGGAAGTAATAGAAAGTAGTCTTCGCTACTGGCGGCGGAATACTAAATCAAAGCATTGCGTAGACAAGTGAATAAGTCTACTAAAACAGAAGTCCAATGTAGAACTCACGGGGCACAGTGGCACGCTCCGGCGTATCTGGAGATTGTCACGGCAAGGCGCACTACGGAAATGGCGAGAATTCTATAGCACGATGAAGTTGATTTAGGCCTAGGGTATAGTATAGTCCATAGACGTTGTTATGCTGCCTCGTTTGCAGCATTACCTTTGCTACGATCGGGGTAATTCCTCGAGCAAGCCTTGAAGCGGTCCTAGCACGCGTCTAACCTATCTGCTAGGTAGTCAACAATATCTCATTCCCTAGAGAGCAGCGGGCGGTAATGAAAACGAACACTTTTATTTTCAGCCTTTCTCAATAGCATAGATGGTGCCATTTTGGTCCTACTGTGGAATTCTTGACCCTATTTGTGGTAGTAAACAGAGTTACTCTCACTGAGAGCCCTCAGCCACGAACGATATAAGCTCTAATTAATATCATCTATTGCAATGAGCATTTTTTTATAACTTGTAGAAGCTGTCGAGCCTTTAATCCTCCGTTCATCTAGGCCAAGAATGGCATCGGCCTGACCTTTCTACTCTGAACACGATACTCAGTTCATATGCGAGAAGGTGTTCCACTTAACTAGGGTTGGGGCCGGAATTGGGACACAGTGCCTTTGTGAGAGTGGGTCAATGTAACGCTTTTTCAAGCCATTCAGAAACACCAAATGCTAACAATATGGAGGGATTATCAAACATATTTAAGCTATTGGTATAATAAAGACTAATCTAAATACTGCTTAGCACAATGTAGACCGCAAAACAACACGAAACAGAAGATTCAGTTCACCTATAGGTATTTTTTGTGCCTTTCATTGGATTTTGTATATGTTAAAATTAAAAATATATAAAAAAGAAATGAAAAAAATGAAAAAGAAAAAGAAAACGTAAAAATAATTACGTATCAGATACTAACTTTATCATGTTTGTATCAAATTAACATAACCATTTAATCTTATCTTATATAACCTGTTATCAATTTAGTTATAGCGATCTTATTTCCGTTATTGCGCAGTAAATCAACGAGTGTTTTTAACAATATTAAAACTACACAACAAAGACACCTATGGAAACCGGCATCAAGCAGGCTATTATCCAACACGACTAGAGTTTACAGCATACGCATATGTATATTAATAACATCCCACCAACTGTATCCTATCTACCTAAGGGTAAAATTGTGTTGATAGTAAAAACAACGAAAGCATCGTATCGTCTTGAAGACAACAAGAGAACTGACCCAGGCCTTCGGTCGCATTGCCTCAACAACCGTTTCTGCTGGTCAGCAGTGCAATAACAATGAGTAATTGCACCTGAGATGCTGTTTAGGCTCCTTAGCTGCCTGCCGTGCTGCATCTATCTCTCACCCTCTTACTCACCCCTGAGCTGGGGGAGTCCGAGGGCGATGCGGGTAACATGAACGTTGCCAGCGAAGGGGTTGATGTCTATTTTTGTCTCGTCGACTGTGACGGGAAAGGCGTTGAGGGGTTGGAAGCAATCCTGCAAGACGCGCTCTGGGTGGAGGCAGCCGTATAGTCTTAGTTACCCCGAGGGAGGAGAGACGGTCAGACCTTCGGCGCCATTAAGATGTAAGACGGCCGTGGCTGTTTGGGATTCGCTAGTACAGCACTGGAGCTGCTTGCTTGCGTTTCTGCGTACTCACTCACTTGTCGCTGGCCGTCTGCTCGTTCGCTGCTTGCTAAAGTATCGCGTACGGTTGGTGATACTCAATAGCGAGGGAGATCTCAAGTCTGATCGCGTGGGAAACGGGTTTTATGTCCACGGTTGTCGCTTTATTGCATTATCCATCTGTGTGGATATTTACGAGTTACTCGACAGGCGCCAGCGACTTCGACGGCGATGAGTCGACCTGTGCAGAACTCTATCCGCTTGGTGCTACTGTCCGTCTCGGTAAGTGGTATAACCCTCTTCGGAACGTCAGCCTACGTTCCTGCGGGAAACGAACCTGCAGGCCCTAGTGGCCATGTGATCCTTATGCAGCGAACGCCGAACGCCTTCCACCAACAGTATAGTAGTTTGGACAGAGGCGCATATCGTCACAAATAGTCTAACCTGTGTTGCTTCGTCTCTATGAACGGAACAAGCGCAAGAAGCTTTTCATCTGCGCGTTCGCCAGTGTTTACAGCCAACCCCCACTTGTCCCAGCAGTAGCCCCGGAAAGAGAGAAACCACCAGCGACTGTCGTAAGCCAGGACTTGCGTTTGCGATTGACTGCTTTTTGGGGCTACTATCTCAAAGAAGAAGGCTGCACTCGGCTAAGGTTTCGTGGACTGCTAGCTAGGTAGCTCCACTTACAGCCGATCCAATTCCTTGACAATTTTATTGCTAAATCCTGTTGTCGGCTGTTCGATGGCGGAATCGATGTTGTTATTATTGTTGCTGCTACCCACCCTTATTGTTCCGCATGTCTTCGTACGGGATTAAATTTTATACGTATTGAGTGGTGGGCAAACATTAATTCCTGTTCCGGCTGGAGGTTTCCGTCATAGATCACAATGAACATCCGTAGTTAAGATGCTGAGGCATGAAGCCTAAAGGCTTCACCAGCACTCAGATAAGACACAGCTTTGAACGTTAAAGTTGCCCAGCGTTGGTAGTACAATAATTAATTTATAACTTACGCCTGTAACATTACACTTAACTGTCTAATGTGATTAATTTTATCATCCCGTCTTAAGCCTATCGTATGCACATGCCCAGAGGAAACTACAGAATCGTAACGTTGTTATAACTGTGCAAAAAGAGCCACTAGTCGTTACTATTGAAATTAGCGTTACATCTGCTACGTTTTAGAGGTTCCTTTTATTTGCGAATCGCAAATTTACGTTATTTCTACAAGTGTCCTAGCTGTTGCACCCGAAGAAAAAAAAGTTTCTGGCAATCATAAGGCCAGCTCGTGAATATGAGAAAGTCTAAGCTTAGTTGGCGGCTAGAGATATTATAATTCGTGGATTCTGTCGGAATTTGATAATAACCATTTTAGTCTGGACTCATCTTTTTCAAGAAATTTAGATTAACAGCTATAAGAAGACTGCCTGCTAATAAATAAGAGAAAAGTATATTATTATGTGCCTAAGCTGCGTCCTTGTGCGACGTATGTACAAGTGGAATCTAAGGTTAGATGCGCATGATTCTTTTTAACATCATAGACATCAACTCGATACAAAACAATGCCAACTTACCTCGTTAGATCTCTTTGGAACTCCGTCCGCCTGCACTGATTTTGCTTAATTTACCACCTGAAAATCAGTCCCTAATTTCTCATGTCTCCATTTCCAACCTTTTTACCGTGATTGTACTAGTGCAGGTCATTTTCAGGTCGGTTCTCACCATAGTCTATTAGCTGGGCTTTAAGCGGCCCGTTCGCGAAGATTTTCAGTTGCATGAAGTTCCCAACTTAGGTAGCCGGGTGGTAAGGCAACAATGTCGACACTCGAGTACTGAGTGATGCCGCTACACACATGGCCGATTCAATGTATTCTAATAATAGCGATCAAATGTTTATTGATCTAGTTACAAGATAGCTCTCCCGGCCGTCTAAAACACTGAAAAAAAATTACAATAATCCTACATCATATTACCTACTCTTGGTCGTTTTCTTATTAATAATTGTAGTGCACGATACGTACTCTGACTCTCTCCCCCATGTTCCAAACTTCCGTCGACACATCCTCACGTGCACACAAATATTAGAGGGAATCAAGTTTGCGAAAGTTCGGAATAATTTGGCAATTCGAATTTCGTGACGGCATTTTGCCCTTTTTCGCCTCCGTCTTCTTTGGACGATCTCCCAAAGGTACTCTGACATGCAGCAATGTGCCTTGCTTCTGTACTTTGGGAGATTCTTCGGTCACGTGCCTGCCTGTTACTATCGCTGCTACAGTTCGCTTCACCATTACCACCAGGTACGTAAGAAAGCCCTATGTCTTCGGGGCGATCGGCAACGGTTCGAAGTTGAGATTCTCTCTGGCGCCGGTGGCGGTCTGTCTGGACGTCTGCCCGCCTGTCTGCCTGCCTGCCTGCCTGAAAATTCAATTTAAACTTCAGCTTAATTATCGCTTTGCAAGTATGCTTCGGCTGCCGTTACTGCCGCCCACCCCTACTCACAGCGCTCTCTGTAGTAACAGCAGCAGCACAAGCAGTGGTCGTAGTAGTTCTGCCCGTCGTTTCGTCTCACTCTAGCCGTTTCTCCCGCCCTTAGCACCTCACGCTTCTCCGTTTCAGAGTCGCGCTGGCTTCTTCATTTACGGCAGAAGAAGCCTGTGAAGCAGCAAACTGGCCTGTCGGCCGGCCGGCGAGCCGCAACTGAGTGGATGAAGATTTCTTGATACCCCTCTTCCCTCTCTCTCTCGCTTGCTCTCTTTAGCAGTCTTTCGTTTTTTTCTCTGTTTCCAGTGCAGTGTTCTCTTTTCCCTTTTCTCTTTTTTCCCTCGTCCTCTTCGTCGTCGTCGTCCTGCTCCTCCTTCCGCTTGCCGTGGCCGCTCCTGAACTACTGCCTGTGCCCTTTTGTTCTCCCATCTCTTCTTAATGTCCCCTTGATGTTATCCACTTCTTCGGCGACTTGGCCGATGCGGAATGCCTCTCCCGCAGTGGCCAACCCCAGCAGCAGCCCGCTTTGGCTCTTGCGCCGAAAGCAGCGGCGGCAGCAGTAGCTTCCGCAACAACAGCATTGGCAGCTAGCCTGTCTGAAGTTTTCGTTTTGTACTTATTCTTTCCCACACAGTAAGAACTGAATTGTATTTGTGCGTCACGATGCTGAGCGTGTGCCGCAAAGCCCGCAAGCAGTAGCTACAACATAGAGCCACCGCTGCTGGCTGTACCGGCTGACCGACCACACAGTAGCACTTCTTGTTTTGCATTAACGTCGCCTTAGTTTTCCTCGAACTGACTTTAGGCCGTTGCGACGACCAGTGCTGCTTCCGCTGCCACCAGCGCCACGGTTTATATAACGTCTTGAGACTTTCAAAGTCGAGCGAAGATCTGCCTCAGTCTTTGTCTATCTTTCTTTGCCTCTCGGGTGAAACGAATGAGGAAGGGAAGGCACAACTTTGGCACGAGAGAGGTTTTCGAACCACTCACCGGGACAAAACTAAGGAGCAGCGATGCTATAGCATACGATCGGTAGAAAGGGGGGACTTTTCAGACCGAAGCCACAGATGAGGAACGTGAAAGGAGCGAGGAAAACGTTGATGGCGAGGCGGAGGCCGAGAAGGCAGATCGTGCAGCGACCGACGCAGGAACTCCGTCCGTGCACTGAGTTGAATTGTATACAAAAAGTGGATTAATTGCTACTTAACAATTTGCACTTTAATGAAAACGAGAACGAGCAGCAGGACAACGGTTGGGAAAATGAGGACGACACATGGATGGCGGTTGAAGGCAAGGCGAGTACCAAAAGCAATAGAGAAAAAAAAGATAGAAGAGGCGGCAATGAGTGGTATATTGAAAAGTATCTTTCTGAAAGAAAAGTATGTAGACGTTGCAGTGTAAGGGGATGGGTTTACGGTTCGAGAAGGATCGAAACTGTGGGACGAGGTACGCGCAGCAAAGGCCGGTGAACAACATGAATATTTAAAGTTAAACAATCATTGCTTTTAGGTAAATTTCGTCCGGATTATAGTATATGTAAAAGTTCAGGTGTGATGAGGGGCGTTCGTTAATTATAGTAAAATCATCAACAATAACTGAAACATATTAACACTTGATAAAGCAAATAATGCTAAATCCAATTAGATAATTTCAGCATAACTTCCTTATATAGTTCTCTGTTTCTGAAACAGTTACTGGAAACGCCCTCCCCGCTTTCCACCTTATTTGTCTTTTACTTATGACTATCAATTTTAACCTACAAAACCTAACCTGATTTCAAATAGTGAAATACTTCAACTGAATTAGATAATACCCAAAAGATTAGTAGTTGCTAGAGTAGGATAATATTTCCATTTGTATTTATTTTGTCCGCTTTCTTTAGCGTTCCTATCGCCATTTTTCTAAATTGAGTAAATTTAAAGGTATGTTAGGATCACATAATGAACCTAGATAGCTGAAGCTCGCGAAATAGCGGAAGTCCTGACAATATGTGAAGACCTTCTATTTCTAGTTTCACGTCAACACTCAGATTCAGACCAAAGCAATCTGTCTTTTAAACATGCGATCTTTCATCATTTTTAGGACCACATTCAACGGTTTTTTTCAAAAAGTTTTAGCATACCTGAATAGTTACCGAATTAGCTAGTCAAAGGAGCACAGAATGCCGTTATAGACCCATCCTTTGGGACTAAAGGCGCAAACGTATTCTTACGTGAGGTAATGATTAAAAGCTATTTTATGTTACGCGGAGAATTTTCGTCAGTGGAATTATAACATCTTAGCAATATCTGGGAATGGCAGAAACATTTAAATTTTATGAAGCTTATAAAAAAATTGATTTTTACTTTGTATTGATTATGAAAATGATCATACAGTAGCTGCACTCGGCTCTGTGAAGTACGGAAAATACGTTTTTATTTAGCATGATTCCTCGGCCATCACGCTCCGGGCACGCGCAAACAACGTGTCGTTCCATTTAAGAGTCAATCTTTTGAAGGAGAGCACGTGAATTACACATGAATATGTGAAGCTTTCCCCCTTTTAATTAACGGTAATTGCAAAAACTCGAGAGCTGTCGACTTCGACTTTTTTATCGTCCCTACAGGCAAGTTGTGAACCATTTGAAACGAAAAAGCGAAGGCCGCTGGGGTACCCGAGGAGTTACTTGAACTTGAAATGGGTCACCTCCCTCGAGTGCTTCCCTATACTCGGCTGTTCATCACGTTTACTTAGAAGGGGAAGCCAATAGAGAAGTTTATCCTACTGTGAACGCGGACATTAGTTTGGACGCAGTAGAGTCGCTCGCGCGCGCGCGCGCGCCGTTGGGGGTTAGGGGACCAGACTGCTTCGGCTGTTCGCTACATTTCTTCAACTACAAACATTACCTCTTCCTGGAGGAAGCCTCGCTGAGAGGGGGTTAGAAATGGCCATATTTCATGCAGTATCATTGCAGGATACAACTAGTAATCCAGGATTATCTTCCAATACCGTTGTTTGCCACTGCTCAAGCAAAGCGAACTGACCGAGATATTTTACGAATTTATCTGCCTTGTTTAACCTGTAAGAAGAAATCGCTTGGCTGGCAGAACCCGCGGAAGGTTGATACACAGATGAACGTTCCTAATGCCACACTATGTATTATTAGGACAACGACCATTTCGTACGTCTCTTCTTTTGATATAGCTTAGATTACGAATTTGCGACGTTATATAATCCTTTGCTGGCACCGAAGAAGGAGGGGACCAAAACGATTCGGAAGGATGTCTGCGGCACGGCACTAATTCAAAATTATTCTGTTATTAGCTTGATTTGTTGTTTATGTTTTGAACAAGTAAACGGAAAGAGTGTTAATGGCGCTGTCAGCAATTTTGAAAAGACATTAAATCATAATAAATATTAATGTGATCGCAACATTAGAAAATGTACAAAGCCCTTGTTCACATGTAAATACAAACTTCCTCAGGAAAAGCCTCCTAAACAATTATAAATGGCAATAGAAGATACCTTGCACGGAGAAAGTGGGTTTCTTTTTTAATAAAACCTTTGCTTAATTCGCTTCATTTAATTGTTATTTATATTTTGTTTAAGATCTACATGATGTTTACATTATCTCTCCAATTAAGTAAACCAAACCAAATATTCTTATATTAAATGCGTCACGCATTACTGAAACCGCCAACTATACGTCCAGTATATTCAGTTCTTTTTCAGAACTAAACATAAAATAAACTATGTTACAGGCTGTATAAAGCGATATAGATATATATGTATATCTTGCCAGAGGGTTTCCAAAGTGGCAGATGTGAAGTCATCACGTAGCTTGAATTGCGCGCTTGATTTTTGCCTCTAGTTAAAAATTTACAGAAAATTGAATAAAAACTGGAAGTTTCTTTTTTCTTAGTGTAAGCGCAAAAACGAAAAATGCAACAAAGTATCGAGCATACAAGAAGGCTAGCGGAGTTACTGCCGGCAAGACAACAAAATAGAAATATAAGTCAGCCTAGCTAGAGTTTAAGTTAAGCCAGGCCTTAGCAACATATTGACGCTGCTTACATGGCTTGGGGTTCAGAATTTATATTAGACATTTTGAAGTTTCAGTCAACTTTTCCCGTGCAGCAGGACAGATGCGACGTAACAACGGGTCAATATCTATAAGAAGACGCCAGAATTGGACTAGTTGCAACAAAGTAACAAGGTAACCGGAGCGTTCCAATTTCTACATCCCTACTGCCATAGAAAGCTGGTTCTTGGTACGAGATGAAGTATGCCTATGCCCAGTTTCGAATGAACAACACCTCTGCTTTAGTACGCAAGCACGCTAGCATTGCGGGGTCGAGGAAAAATTAGGCATTATTGCTAAAATTAATGGTTGTTTGTATGGTTGACGTGCCGAGAGAAAACCCGGGGAAGTTCAAAAAAACACACTTTGTTTAGACTCCGGATGGGGGGGGGGGGGGTAAGCCCTAAGTGTTACAAGAGGTGACTGTGAAGACTTGGTCATATAAAAAGAATTGCCACGGTGACTATAACGGAGTGGGCGACCGAGTCATCAACATAACCATAGCAGAGGAATAAATTAGGTTGTACGCAAACAATTTACAGTACGGCAACAGAACAACGGAGTAAGTTAAGACTGAGCTATAAGTTACGCTACACTGGCTATAAGATCAACGAATGGGCCTGTTCAATGCTTGTTTAGATTTTGGCAACAAATGGAATAATCGTATCCGTTATACTTGAATCGCACTTGCAACAACGTCATGAGCTTTGTTAATCTGTAATAACTTCAAGGCTTAATATTTTACATCCTGATACTACAATATATGATATTAATGTTACTTTTTGCTTTTACCCACCTGACTTGAAAACGATAGCACTCTGCCTTATTGACTCGTTGATTATTGTTAACCTTGACTCTCCCTAAAAACAAGTGCATCACCTTAGGAACTGGTCGAGTGCGTCGCATATTTCCATTGAGATGGAGCTTCATCTGGGGGTCAATGCTCACCGGCATGTATCTGACAAAATCGAAACGTCCCAAGCTTCATTGTCCCAAGTTTCCTTTGCGACGCAGCTGCCTTACCGTTGCCAACAAGCTGGTGACTGTGGAAAAAGTTCCACTTGGGTAATTTTAATTTCCTGCAACGAACAGCGGACTGCTATAAGCTGATTCCCCATAGGAGTACTTCGGCGGCGCCGTAGATACGAATGAACAATAGCAAATTCGAGTGATCATGCTATTGCTGTTCCTTTAGAAAAACTCACTCAATGGATAGCAAGGGCAGACTTTAATTACATAAAATTACATAAAAAATTACATTAAAAAAAAAACCTGTCAATAATCGGTTATTTAGACGAATAAAAAATGTGGGCTAGTTTTTTTGTAATGTTTTTTTATGTCTACTCATAAGGTAATCAAACTGGATTGTATACTTCGATAAGAGAAAATCAGATTAAATAAACTTAAAGCGAAACCCGTTCAATTTCCTTTTGATCAAACAACTAAGCAAACAGCATCACGACCCTTATTATCGACTCACTCGTTGAACTAGTTGTCGAAAGCCATAAGCCAAGACATCAAAGGAAAACATTACTTTGTACCTTTTTCCATCTGTCTGTCAAAGGCGATTTTCAAGGAGGGTCAAAAGGTTCTCGTACAACTTACTAGCTGCATGTCCCGTTTATTCTAGCAGAAAGCAGTACATACGGTCTACGCCAGTCGACTAGAAACTGCAGCATTCAAAGCGAAACGCAGAGGTCAGACAAATGCTGGTGACATTAGAGTGGTAGTGGTAACAGCAGTAATGGCGGTTGTTGACGTCTTCTTCTTATGTTACTGCTGATGCTGGGGTCGTACGGCGGGCTGCTGTGCGTAGTCAGCCTTCCTTTCATTACAGCTTAAATGGACCCCAATACACATCAGCTAATCAGCGAAGCCCGGGAAGCTGTTTTCGGAGTCCAGTTATACCCTACACCGACCCTTTCTCTGAATTCTCTGCATCGACCACGTGTAGCAGCAGTGTATTCGATGGGAAGTTCTGCTGCAGGGGCAAATAAGGGACACGAGAGAATTGTTGCTGGTGGACGGTGATGGTAATGCTGGACAAGGATAAAACACCACAGATGCTACATGCACATCAGGCAAAGACAGGCATCAACGGCAGCAGCTGGTCCGCGGTAGCTGCAATCTGCTACTACTACTACTACTACTACTGTAACTGACTGTAAGTGCTATAGTCTGGTGCTGATGTCGTCGCAGATGTGTCTACGTCTGTTTGAGTGCGCGTGTATATCTCTCTGTGAACGTGTTTGCGTGGCTATGAAAGCTACAGCGGCAACAGTAGCAGCGGCCAGTCTTGTCACGTCGCTCACATTAGACTCAGACGTGGCATCAACGCTAAACAGCTGGCGGCAGGCGAACGGTCGGAGGCAATTGCTAGATAAAAAGTAGATGGTGTAGCTGCTCTAAGTAGTCGAGTAGCTCTTCCAGGTAGTGATGAAGATTATGCACCTTGTTGGACGGATAGGGGGACGTACGGTAGCGGACTAGTGTCGGGTCAGTTGGCTGACACCTGTCCTGAATGTTACTGGCGGTGATGTTAATGCCGAATTGACTAGAGACACACTCATCTCGGCGGAAGCGGTTGTTCTCTCGCTTTGTCCTACAGCAAAGCAATACCTTAATTTAGCGTAAAAGCATGACTGAACGGAACGTTCCCGTTTCGAGCACCGACACGTAACAAGCATACCTTGCCGAGTTAGCTTGTACGAGGTAGCTTGTAGATACAGACGAGGAGAGCTCGCGAACAGAGAGAAATAAGGAAAATGACAGAGCAATCGAGAGGAGCTGAAAAAAAGATACAAGTACAATAGAGAGAGAGAGCTTCCCCGGGAAAAAAACGCGGACTGGTTATGCTGCAGCATATCGAGTGCTTCTGCTGCTGTCGCCGTTAGGCGCATACTATATGCGACTGCGGTTGCGTAGTCTTCGTACAAGTGCTTCGAGTACAAGATTTTGCGCTTAGCGTTAATTTCACGGAGGAGCAGCAAATATAGGCAAGTTTCAATGAGACAAGCCATACGTGACGAGCCCTGCTGAACGCCATCAGATATCGGTACGAGTACAATCAACGATCGGTCAGGCTTATGTGGGTTTCACGTTCGGAGTGTAAAATCAGTGATCGTTTTCTTTTTTTTTCTCTCTCCGCTTGCTTCGCTCCTTCGATCATGATCTGTTCGGCTGGGAACAACTAACAGACGCCAGGTCGTCGGTCGTTACGTTAGCACCACTCTCCACCTCGCCATTAACCCTCTGTCCTAGTTCCTGTTCCTGTAGCAGCTCTCCTTGCTAACACCTTATAGCACGCTTAACTTCGCCAGCTGCCTTCGACCACGACGACCACCAGAAACGGCAAAGAAAAGAAGAGATCGCATGGTTCGTTCGGCGCCAAACCAACCTCGCGACCCGCAGAGCCGCCCTCTAATCTAAGATTGTGGTCCGCCTTTAGTTCCTGCATCCCCACTCCCCACCGCCGCTTCCCCCTTATCCATTCGTATCCCTTCTTATTACCACCTTTCACGACTTCTGTATTGCAGCGGTCCGTTTGCTTCAGAGCTGCTGAGAGGACAGAGCACAGCACAAAATTGGGAGCACCAGTAGCAGGGCTGGGCTGGGTTGTAGGTGGGGTAAGGCCAGGCTCCTCAACCCTTCTCCCTGGAGACCTGCATCGACGTTCGCTCTCCCTTCTTAACTCTCGGCAGCTCATCGACTGTTCCCGTGGTCGGCTTCACCTTCTCGTGTGTATTACAATCTCTCCTTTTGCTTTTCTGCGCATCGCTTTGCCTAGTCTTCGCACCCCCTGGTAGAGAACTCTTTATGTTCTCTTCGTCAATTAGTTAATTTTCGGATGATCCTCCCACCTTCGGATCCGGAGTGCGGTTCTTGCCGCTGTTTTCCCTATTTGTTGATGACGCCGAGAAGGCGACGGCTTGAAGGAGCAGGAGGGCAGGTGGAGCTCTGATGGTGGGCGAACGGACGTGCTAGCACACGACTTCTTTCTCGGCAAGCGTAAGTCTATGCGCGGACTCAAATCAACTGAGGATTTCAGCCGGCGGCCAGTGGCAGCTCTGCAGGGAGATGTGGTATGACGTGTCTCGTGTATGGGCGGGAAAAAATAAAGAAAGCCAATGAGAGGGAGTTAGAGTAAAGGAGTAGTAACCACGGTGGGAGTCGCCGCTGTGGCCGTCGAAGCCTTGTAGCATTAGAACGGTGGCACGGGATGCGCGTGACCCGAATGTAAAAGTTTCAACGTTCATCGCTACAACAGCACGCCGACTTACTGTTAGTTCGTAGCGGCGCCTAAGTTACGAACTGTCCGTCAGCACTGAGGCGCCTGGCTCCTCGACGCTTGATGTTATTTCGAGAGTAGCCGAATTACTCGTAACGCTGCTAAGACTGCGGACACCACGTCTGTCGTCCTGCCTATAGCAAGCAACGGGAATAGTAGCAGTTGCTCAGAGGCCTACCACAGTTCAACCGCAACCAGTGCTAGTACTTCTTTTACGGGTACTAGCACAACGTAACTACATGCGAGTAAAATACGCACGCACGCACGCACACACGCACGCACTTTGGACAACCGCAGGGTAGAAGACGACGACCAGTCGTATAAGCCCGGGCGAGCAAGAGATGGCGAAAGTCCTAGTGAGATAGACAAAATGGGAGAAACAGGGAGAGAAATTAGAAGTGAAAGAGCAAAGAAAAACGACTCACCTCCTTTATCGAAACAGCGGTTGGCCAAAAGACCGATCGACACAGCAACCGACTGACGGGCTGCCCTCACGATTGGCGTACCGCTACTACACATAAAGTCTACTAATCAGATTTGTTCTTATTAAATAGCGGGCTTCATTAACATTGCAACGGTGCCGTTTGGTCGTGTTCCATGGTTGTGTGCGTTTGCGTACGTGTGTGTGCGCCCTTCGACTGCGGCAGTGCCACTAGTGGCCGTCCAATGGTGCAAGCCGGTTGGTACGAGCACCACGACTTGTTCATGTGTTCAGTTCAGTGGCTGATTCATTTGCTGGTTAGCTACTAGAAATGGGTCAGTTGCGTGCCCAAGTGAAAACGTTGGCGATTGTTATCTCACTGTTGAAACTACCAAGCAACGCCTTTTTTCTCGATATCTTTGTTTGCCTTTTTCCTCTCGGTCCGCCACTGTTGCACTCCTGCCGCTATTCTAGCCATTGCAATCGTAGCAAGGAGCGGCCAACTGTGTCTCTTCGAGACAACAACTGGACACTAGTTACGGGCGAAAGAGCACGTCCTCGAATGCTTAATCACGATGGCGGCAACGACTGCTACGGTTGGCGATTTTGTCGCCGCCGCTGCTTAGGCAATCGTCGTCCTCGCCGCTTACGATACACTATAGGTCATCGTGAACTCTTCTCCTAACTGTCTTTCCTTGCGTTTGCCCCTGGCTACTTGTTTTCTCTGGTTTATCTTTCCGTCTCCCATGTTCTCTGTTTCATTCCCTATCTACCTTTATCGGCTTTGTTTTACCTCTGCCGAACTGCATCGTATCGGCCCATCGTATGCTTTTGCCAGCGGCGGCAGTAGGGGCAAACGGTCAAGGAACAAAACGCAGAATACACCCGAAGGGGGACACGATGCGTAGAGGCATTCGTCGATTCCTTAGGGAACTACGCTGACGTCGCTCTTCTTAATTGTTCCCACTACGAACGACAAATGCGGTCGGGAACCGCGACAGAAGCCGTTACAATAGCGGAAGCTCCGTTAGGCCAATCGAAGAGGGATGCCACTGTTCCACTCCCTGAAAACAGCGAAGGCTGCTTTCTCAGAAGTAGGCAGGTCCTTAGTGCGCAGGGAGAGGCTACATATTAGTAGTGTGTGTGTTCGCAATGGTTAACGTTGACAGCAGTAAAAGCACAACCAACTAACAAACAGCAACGGAGAAAAAAGTAGACGCGAGCGAAAAAGCACAGAACGAACAAACACAAAAACAGGCTAGAACCACTAATAAGTACAGCTACAGGCACTAAAATTGATGTCACGGTTCATGCTGCCGTTTTTTTTCGGTCAAATGCATTACAGAGTGCTTGAATGGTATGCTGGTCTCAATGACGCTGAAATAGATTTCAATTTCGTTGGAATGGTTCAACACTGGTCTGAAACTATGCGCTTCATAGTATTCGCTTTATATATTTCTATTTATTTCAGGACATAAATTCGGCACCTGCAGGTCCAGCGTTTTCAATCACGGGCCACTAAGCTGATTTCGTGTAAAAAGAGAGAAAAAATCACGATTTTCATATATAGATACACAAAGCCATACATAGATATCGGATATCGAGTTTGAATTGTCCTGTGCCATCAAAAATAATTTTCAAAGTTACTTATTCGTTGTGTCCGGACATTTATATAAAATTGATCGGAACCCTAACGGTAGCTATAATTCGTAATGCTTGTAAATATCGTTGAGAAACGGTTGCCATTACGCCTCTATATGATGTGTGCGCTTAAGAACATGCGGGCTCGTACGCGTCGTACATTTTTTTGTGAAGATCCGTCTTGAACATACGCTACCCAGCTCTCCTCTGTTACTTGTCCCAACTAACTGAATGTAGACTAAGATTTGTTCGGCTTTAAACTTAAGTTTGATACAAATAAGTTATTTGTTCCTCATCATGCGATTACAATTATTACAATCTATTTTTCACTTTCTACAATCTATTCTACAATTTTTTCAGTAAAGTAAACCGTTTCCGTTGCCGTTCCTAGAGGTCCTATTAGATTGTTATGGAAATTCGTCCATTGTGTTGGGGTTGTTTAGGTACGACATTAGCTCAAATATATAACTATTATTTGCTCGTCTTAATATCGTTATTAGTGCTTGTCTGACAGTGGCGTGCATTTTCGCATGAGCCTATTTTGTGGGATTCTCACCTTTTGTACTATTCATATTTGATACCTTTTCCTTTGGGACAGTTTGTACACTATTCTAATTGCTTTTTTTGACCATTTTACTTGTTTTGTCAGGATATTTTGTTTGCCCTTTTGTTTTACGTTTCCACTTTTTCTTTCTAAATTGTAGCCGATGCCGAGTCCATATAGGTATACTTTTTTTTATGGCGTTAAATGATGCATATTGACGTTACAAACTCAAAAACTATATATTCGTTTTCATGTCACAAGTACCCTCGGAAGGACAAAATTTTAACATAATGTTCTATATGAGGCTCATGTTATATATATATATATATATATATATCTATAACCCTCACCCCCTACCTACCCAAAATTCGAATATGCGTTCGATACCACTTTTGACCGCTTTCCTCGAAATGTTTTTACACGTGCCACTGGCAAAATTGCACTTCACGGAACTTCTCCTCGGTGAAGACGAAGAAATCTTCGTTAAGGAAAATGCCCGTATTTTGATACATTTAGGTTGTTTAAGCTAAAGCGCAGTATTTAGAGGTGAGACAAAGGAAATAATTATTTATTTTATATATAAAGGATTGAAATTTTAATCCAGGTCAAGCGAAAGCTTTACCCAGAACATCGTAGGCATAGGATCAATAGAAGTCGACTAACGGTCGAGGCAGTCAACGTGCGTCGTTAAAGCGTTGACCGACGTCTGACCGTATTCGCCTATATGCCATAAATAAAGGCAACACTGAAAAAGCCTTCCCTGGGACAAAACTACACAAATACCAAGCACATCAATTTTATAAATGGGAAATATTTGTGAAGTATGCGTTTAATTTAACTTCGAAGAAGCGCGATTGGTCACAAGCGGAAAACGGCTAATTGAAGTCATAATTCGTCGAGGCGATAAGTGCCGTGATGGCTGCACATCACGGCATCACCGTACCAAAAGTTTAGTTTGCCTTTCTTCATCAACCTATCAGAGTACCCCACAGACGTATATGGGTTTATAAGACTAAGTGCTGTGCCTTAATCAGCCAGTTAGCTCATCGCGTGGAAACCATATATAGCGTACATTATACTAGTATATTAATAATAAGGCCACATCAGCGTTGTAATAATACAATAGACACCTAAGTTTTCATTGTTATAACTTATATATGTGGGCATTTCTTACTTATTGTGTCCAGTTGGCTGGCCGCTTACTATGTACAAACTTGTTCTATCTCTTTTTCGTAGATTCATTTGCATGGTGAACGTCGAATTTCGGCTGGCCTATGCGTCGCGTTCGAAGGCTAAACCGCCTAATCTGTAACAGCAAAGCAAGAGATTGGCCTATTTCTCGGTGTGGGTATCGAGTGGTCGGTATGCCGGATCAATTGTCTGCTTTCAGGGAGTCTTGTTGCCAAACGGGTATCACATTCCTCTTCGCATGCGTCAGACTTCCGTTAGTAGTTCTTGTAGGAGCACGTTTTTGGCCAATAGCTTCGTTCGCTGCCCGCCTTCGCACCCATGTGTGGGTCCGTCCGTCGGTCCTTAAGGAGACAAGAGCAAACCAACTTCTATCGGCCCTGGCCACTCGCTACAAGGTATACCAAACGCACATTACAAACAGACGCGGACAGAAAGGCAGACCAAGACACACGCTCTAGCCAAATACCTCGTTCCACGACGAATATCTCCTCTACAGAAAACCCCATCTTGCTACCGCTTCTAGATCCCAACAAAGCAGTCAGCAGCAACAACAACAACAACAACAAGATGCAGCGTGGGCGCTACGTACTTGTTTTTGCTCGTATGGAGAATATCGATACCATCGAATCTGAACAAAGTAGCAGATTTGGTGACCGGACGCCACAATCCTTTCAGCTCAGCAGCATCAAATCTTTTGTAGAGCGAATAGAACGGAAGGGTGTTGTTTGGGATTGGCCGAAACTAATCTTGGATTAAGAAGATAATTCGTTGTCAACTAAATTCGACTTTGTCTCGTTTCGCCACGACTGGGCTTTGGGACGAAGAGCCGCTGGTCTCAGTATGACTACCACCCGATAAGGCGACACAATCCTGCGAGGGAAGGGCGCCAATTGTCCACAATCATCCTAGGCGTTTCGAGTGTCGGCCTGTTCCCGACTACGGTCGATCGTGACTTTCTCACAAAATAGGAAAATAATATATCAACTAATAATATATATAGGGCCACAGTGACAATGTAAAAGCTAAGCAGAGCAAACAGAGAGACTGTTCAGGTCACCAAACTGTTCAGCCAAAATTGTCCACGCTCCTTTTACAAAAAGCTAACATAAGAATACATTTGGTAAATTTTTTGTGTCTTCAACTTGATTGCTGCTTAGGTAAAGTCTATTTTGGATTTTACCTTGCGGCGGCGGCGGCTTTATTTTTACCGCGAACCGGCAACCCAACCAACAAGCGGTCGCCAATTTTCCTTTTTCACAGAATTCGGTAATGGGTCTTGCACTGAATTATTATATATTTCAAATCAAATCAAAGGTCTCGATATTTTAAGGGCAAAGAGAAATTTTAATACAGAAAACAATCAATGTAACAAATAACCATTCGTCAGGCATTGCTCTTGCGATAGGAAACGGTTATAGTTATTATATTCTACATGTAACAACTATAGGTACTGTCACAACTGTGCAAATTTACCGACCGTAATAACGAGCTATGATACCTAAAGGATTACATAGGGATTTCTATTCCAAAAAAAAAAGCTTATAAAAGTACATCATAATAAAATAGGACCACATAAACTCAGGCCGATCTAACAATATGTAGAAGTTTATTGCTTTAAGGCAAGCAAAAAAATAGACAATTCCCACTTGGCACGCTAGGTACACGGAGTTCTATTATGCGGCAAAGATCGACTACAGAGAAATAACCTACGGGTATCCATCCCCAATCTGTACATCTTAAGCATATAGGTATTTTAATGCCCAGGTATTTATTATATTCTACATGTGAGAGCTAAATGGCGTCGCCGTGGCAATTGTAGTCTCGAGTTAGTAACATTTCTGCGTTGAACCCTTCGCACCATTATGCCGAACATGAGGCATGTTAACAATCGAATTGACATAATAACAGCTAACAGAGTGCCCCAATGGTGTTTCTCTTACGATGTCTTGTTGAGGTCGCTACTGCTTCGTTTATATTTACCACCCCGAAGTTTCGCAACACGGCGTGGCTACTTCAATATTGTCCCCGCTCAAGAAACACGCTTACTATCGCGCTCTTTCCGGATATAGTACTATAGTGCCATATAATTGGCGTCGATTTACGCGTCGGCCAGGACATAACGATCTCCCCGCATGCTTGTCCTTAGTCCCTGTGCGAGAGATTGCCCTGTTCCTTCCCCAATGTGACACACAGAGCATTCCTGTCGCTGAGCCATTAGAGTATACATTGTGCGAGCATATTGCTGCCGCAACATTATCACAGGGAGCGAACCATTCGATAAGAGACTGTTTCTTGCCGTTTGCCTCGTAAACTGAGGGGCGTGCGTTGGCACGAGTTTGAGATGGAGAGCCTCCTGCAGCTGGGCACAGGTGTTGATGCTTTTGGGTCGCTTCCCTCGTCATCTTCCTATAGCACATTATTATCGGTATTCTTGCATCTGTAGGTCTTGGAAATTACATTTCATGATACCTAATGTCTGAGCGAAACTAATTAACGGGAAAACTACTCAGCTTTAAAAAGTCTTGCACAAAAAATGTACCCCATGAGGTCAACGTTTTCTTCGAATGCGTTACACTGCGTCTCTATAATGTGTTGCATGCTTTCATGGATGTCATAGGACTGTGTGCAATTCTTGTTCTGCGTTGTTATGACTCGTGCGAATGTCCATTCCATCAAAGGGATGCAATTCTCCCTTTGTATGAAACTGAGAATGCCTATTATTTGCAAGCTGCCAATGAATAAGCTATTGGAGAAAGAATACACATATCAGAATCAGAAGACTGCACCAAGGCTACAAAAAGCAGGAAAAGAGCGGGAACGGTGCCTGCCATAATCTAGTCTAGTCATGGAGTATTTCAGAGCTGAAGTGTCTATCTCTGGTGGACATGCGGGGCTAGGGGTGAACGTTGGCTGTTCATGGTATCTTGATTGTGATTTAGTGTGGCCAGTTGTACGGTCCATTGCCGATGCTTTGAGTGTTTGTTCACTATTCGCTGCCTACCATCAATCGCAGGCGCGGTCGATGAAGTCGCGAGTCCACGTCATCAGAGAGGTGTACCCCCTTTATGATGACGCGCTAGACAAATCCGAATAACGACTGCACTCCCTTTCCCAACCAAGTCTAAATTAAGGAACATAAAACTGGAACTATGATGTTTATCGCAGCAAGTACAGAAACAACTTAAACACGTCAAGGGCAGATAGATGGGTTGCTTCGGACGTTTTATCATGAAAGTGAAGTAGGTTATTGTAGTTCAGCGAGGTTTTTTTTGCCGCAGATGAAAAACATTTGTTTCAACATTTACGTTTGTGGTTATCTGGCTTTTTAATTTTGCATACAAGTGACCACATAGTCAAGCTTACATTGGATTCAATGTGTGATCCTAATTATGAAAAATGTATAAAAAAAAAAACATGATTATCATTATCGCTGTTTTCCGAGCGAACTATATAGTGCTCAAGCCCAGGCATATCATTAGTAGCGCTCTGTGCTTTTTTTTTTTTACAGATATTAATAAACAAAGTTCCGTGTCGTATCCTAGTTTTGCTAAGGCCCGAACCACACGAACGCGACGAACGATCCTATTTATAGCTGCCGAGATTCATCGCTTCTAGTATTGGCTCTACAATTTTATCGTTTGGTCCATCTCGGCAAACAGTTTAGGTTAACCCAGGATGAGGCTACTCAGTTTGGCGGTATGCCAAGGCAAAAGCCGGTTGTGCCCTGCGCTTTTGAGCTCTTCCTCAGCATCTCATCCTTTCATGACGAATGTCTTCCTACTTAGCTCACTGCCACACAGTATTCTATCATGAATGCAATCGTCGCTTTTGCCGCTATCCTTGTCGTCGTCACTGCAATAGAAACATCAGAAATAGTCGCTAACCGGTGCTATTACTGAATCGATCTCATCCCACCTTAAGCTCATGTGTGCGGTGTTTGTTTTGCCTTCTTCTGCTGCTCCACCACGTCTTCGCCAGTTCTTCTTAGAGGGTTGCGCCACTACCGATTGGCGCGCCGCTAACATCCTCCAACGGCTTCAAGTCTCGCCACACCCCCCATCGATCCCCTAATCGCACGACTGCTGCCACGGGGTTGTCCTTCTCATAATAGCCTCTATGATAGCTTGGACACGACGCCGTTCGAGCTAGATCCTGTGGCGGGAAGAGAGGCTACTGCAGTGGGTACGCTAGAAGTAGCGCAGAGCCCGACCAACCGCGCCCGCGTTGGAAACTAGGGAAACGAAGCAGGGCGCAATAGCCATCCGAGTACGGACGGTGGTTCTTCAAGCGGTCGCAGCTCAAAGAATTTTCACCAGAAGGAACAGGCCGAAGACGAGCTTGAACCGCGCTGGGCTATGACCCATGCACCATAGATGCAAGGGTCGTAAGTGACACGCGCCCCTCACGTGCGTCGTGCGGGTCACGGGCCGGGTCAACTCGAACCTCGAAGTGAGAAGGGCTAGTCGAGGAAGGACGTTTAGGGAACTAGGACGGACTGGAACTCGGGGGTCTCGTGGGGCTGTCTCGAGAGGAACCAAGCCGCTGCAGGATATATATGCGGAGGAGAGAGAAAAAGCTTGTTATAATTTCCACAATTTACTCCGCGAAACCGGCTTGCTCGCGAGCTGGCTGGCTGGCTCCCCGGCTGATCGACTGGCCAGACTCGAGTGTCAGCCTACAAGCTAATGCGGCCCTCACCGTCGCTCAGAGATCGCTGGTGAACAGGAAAGCGGTGACGACGACAACGACGACGAGCCGGCGAGGAAAATGAGTGCTGTGCTACGGAGAGGCATGGAAATGTCATACAGGCACAGAGATGGAGCGAGCGACTTTGAGAAAGGGCGATAGAAAGGATAGATATTGTGTTAGATAGAGTAGACGCAGCGGCAGCTGTAGCGGCAGAAGTGGTGGCTGCAACAGCCTCTAGGGAAGTAATCAAGGCACTGTTGAGCCCCTGTAAACTTGGTACAGGCTAGCTAGCTAGTATTAAGCTATAGCTGCGACCTCACTGCTCTATCTTGCTGCTACTACTCGTCAATGCTGAGTCATTTAAGGGTTAAGGTGAAGTGGTCAAGATGGAGTTTCTGGGCTGAAGTTGTCGGTCCAGAAGAACGACCCAAGGCGAAAGACATGCTCGAGAAATGGAAGAATAGGCATTTATACAGACAGCTCGCGCTATACGCATAGCACTATTGTAACGGCAGGACGCGGGGCAATGAATGTCTGCAGAGAAGACGGCATAAAGAGTTTATACTCAAATTTGTGGATTTTGTGTGGCATATACAGACTCGTAAGAAATGCATTGATAATTCGGCTCCTCGTAGGCTTGAGCAAAGCCTTCGAGTCATCGCGCGAGGGTCGTACAACTGAAATGATGCGGAAGAGTAAGCCTCATAATTCTCTCAAATGAACCTATGTTCGTATAATACACACATAGTTGCCGATGGCAAGCTGGCATACAGGTTCTTACGCGATTTTGTGGAGCAGAGTTTTTTCAGGTAACGTAGACCTGAATCATGCTGTTTATTTGAAAAATAAAGCGCTTGTCATCTGTATCAGACAATCATATGTTGCAGCAGTGACCTAATATCATTTTGTTGAGCATTTGCATGTTTGTTTGTGCAGCCTTCGGCAGTGTAAATAGTTGCCTCCTAAGAACAAAGTGAAACTGATTTAATAAAAAAAAAAAAGATACTTGTTAGTATAAACGTCTGTCAAAGTTAAATTTGTATTCTTAGTGCGATCCCTGTTTTAAGAATTTGACTATGGAAACGAACACAAACAATCGCCTCGATCCCCTGGAAAAATTTCTATTTATTATTTCGAGCAATATTTGGCGACAGACGGGTCCACCGAAGTAGAAATATTTTGTTTGGGACTTAGGGAAACAGTTTTTGTTTCAGATTAACGAAAGCTCTCAAAATTAGAAAAAATAGTAATAGCAATTTATGGTCGTAAGCAAATTTCTCTTTACCACAGTGACATAAAACCCTCCGCTAAAAATAGGAGTTTGCGCTCCTGCAGATTTCTTGGCCTTTAGATATGATGACCTCTTGCGAACAGAGTTGAACAAATGGCGTAAAGCCGACTAAACGTAATGACGGCTTCCTTCGACACGCTGATAGTAAGTTGTTTTCTTTATCATCTAGCCGTCACAAGTTAGAACGATGAAATATTAAGCTTGATTTTTCAGACCAGTGCGGATACCACCTCTGACACCCCCTGCTCAATTCAATTAATGCCACGCGCACTATTGTCTATTAAGTAGGTATTACTGTTCATAGGTGTGAGTTCTGTCAAAATCGAGTTCCCGTTAGGCAAATACGAACAACCACCGCAGAGGAACAATTAGTTTGCAGTAATCTATTGGTTTGGCCTGCCTGTTGTGCCTATACATACACACACACACACACACACACACATATACGCAACAGTCTTTAACAACTTAGTAGTCAACAGGACAGGGATGTGGTCAAGGTGTCCTCATTCTGTTAAGACCGTTCATAACTCCCTCTTCCTCTGGTTCGCGTTGCTTTAAATTTGATTACTGGCCTTCTTCGAATACTCACCCAGTTCAATATGTCAACAGGAACGACAATTTCCCACAATACCGTAAGCGGTCAGAGCTCACGCAAGCACCCGTGACTGTAGTGGCGTCCGGTGCTTATTTCATTATGTGCAAGACCGGCCCGGTCGGTGGTTGCCGCACACAGTTACAGCTGTACCATGTGCATTGTATACAGCTGCACACGCCAGGACTGTCGCCACACTGCAAGCGTTGTCAGCAGGTACCCTACCCATGCAGCGGCGTTGGACTTTTAACGATGCCACGTGGCCTTCGCTTTCCCTAAAGGGAAGATTACTTCCGGTGGCAGTTCCGGCCGCACTTCCGGTGAGATATGAATTAATCAATAGCGGCCGGGTTGCTGAGCGGCAACTGTGATGTGACCGGGACATCGCCGCCACTGACGCCGAGAAAGCGTGCCTACCGGAAGATGAATGCGTCGCAGATCGCAGATATCGGACTATATCGTATATGTATACACAAACTTCGGGTTTATTACAAAGTAGTATGACTGGAAAAATACTATGTGACAAAATGCTTCGATCCCAAGGCGCTCTGTATTGTCGTACCAAAATCAATAACGGCCCATGTGAAGCTTTCAAAATACACGATATGTCCCAGTGCTTTTTGGAGGCGGTCAACAATTTTTGAGTTGAATTTAGATATTTCATAAAGTAAATTCTATTAATAACAAATAGTTTCTATGGTGTTGCTACTCTGGCGCACAAGTCAATAAAAGGTTCATAGATAAAATGCTATATATATATATATATT
>NW_019212933.1:14836-55026 GCF_002532875.2 Varroa jacobsoni | reverse complement strand
ATATAATATTCTGTCTTTATATCTGTACAATAATTCGCTGCACGTAAAGTAACTTAGAGTGTAACCCGTCTTACAATGCACGGCGCGTCAATTTGTGATATATAATTTACAATGAACTTCGAGGAATTTACACACTGGCCTAAATCTGAATAATCTGACATTTACTTAATTAAGTGCCATAGTCTGCTTTCAGTTTCACAAGGTACCGATTTGCTGCCATTGGATACCGCTACCCAAATAATAGATCGCAACACAGTTAGTTACAAACCTCGGGGACGCATAGTAACAGCTTTCTCGACTCCATATGTCGGTAGGTTACTTTAGATTTTCAGCCATGTCGAACAAAATTATATCAGGCTATATATATTTGTCGAATCAGTTCCAAATTATTTTTTTTTATTTGGCGCTTTAAGTGCGGTAAATGCGCCATCGTAATGTAGATGTATCTTCATCTGAAAGCTCGAAGTTTTTGTACTTCTTCAAAAGTACATCTTTTTAGCTTATGGTAGCAGGCTCAAGCGATTCGATCATCCAAGTGCTCAGCTTCTCCCCACTTGTCTTCAGAGCTACATGCAACAAGTTCAATTTCTTAGGTGTGAGCTATCAGCCCTTGAAGGCTCTTCGATAGGAAAAGGCTGGTATGCAGTCTGGCATACGCAAGCGGAGACCGCTGTTACCACTGGCCATCTTCGGATGTACCATTCTTAGGCTGTGTTAGCTTCTTCTCATAGCTTTTTGTTTTTGCCTTATGTCTTCTTGCATCACGCTAAGCCCACTCACCGGCGTTCAATCGAACTACCGGAGAGCTTGTACCATCGGGGACGTACTTTTCTAATCCTTAATGGACATTCGACCCACACTAACGGTTTCCTTCCTTAAGCAATAATAGTCCAAGAGCCGAATCTGTTAGAAAGGACAAAAGTGTAAAAGCTTATACAGCTCTGTGTACTAATGTTAGACCTTATAAATACAGAAGACCTAACGATTCATACTTTTTATATTTTGTACTATAATCCTTCCTGATTTGCTGGAGTTCATTTTCTTCTGAGCTCAATAGTGGAAATCTCATCATGTAAATACTTTGTCTTCGCTCACCATACAAGCGAACTTAGCTCGCAGGGCATGTATGAAGCTGCAATATCGTTTTATGACAAAGCACTCTGCGTTATGTTTTCAGAGGGATGCATCGACTACGACTCATGCATGCCACAGCATTACCTGCATATGTGCGCAAAAACAGGTGCCATACACTCTTGTTTCCTAAATATGCATCCAATTCATCAATCCTGCTTCAGTCAGATCCACTGGCAAGGAACATCCTCTCTCTGTTTAGCCCCCTATCGTACGTCGCATCCCCTTATCCCACATACCCCTAATAAAAGGACTCTTCTAGCATCTATCAACATATTTAGTGTTGCAGCTACTTTCGTGTCACGCTTGGCGCGATTGACATATTCACTTCGACTCGAGGGTATGACAATGATGCTGGTGACGATCGCGATATCCTTCCTCACATATCGTAGGCACTGATTATAATCTGTGTGCGTGCGCGCATTTATGCTGACTCGGTTGAGAGAGGCTCGCTTCCTCCCGTAGCTGTCGGATCATCGCGGGCAGTCGCATGCTCCCGAGCTCAGAAACGGTACAGACCTGAATGGACTCCCCGCCGGAGTGCTGCAGTTGATCACCACCTCCCTGCCACCGCCGTCCTGACCACTTCGTTTTTCGCCGATGATCGACCTCTCCGATAGCCTTACTGATGTAGTAGTTTCACGGTGACCTGTCATCGTTCGTTGAATGAATCAATGAGAACAAGTCACCCGCTAAGTGCTCAACTAGCAGATATGCAGAATATCCATAGAGGAAATAAATGCGCAATTTTGTCACTTCATCAGAAGTATCATCTTAGCTTTAGGCAAGCACCTATATAGGTCGAAGCGGATCGTGCTTTCATCTAATGTATTCGCACACAGATAAAGTTTTTTTCACTGATTTGAAATTCTGCACAGGGATAGGCTTGGACGGGTACATGCTCGATATCTTTTCGTAGGTTACCTCCTACCAGGACAAAGCTATGGAAGCGAAATCTGTGCCATATTCTCGAATAAATGAATTGAAGAAGCATAAACGTGACGAAGTTCGAAATGAGGTAAGGGCCATTTAAGGAATTTGACATGATTACGCGAGTTCCCTAAACGCACGCACGAAAGTTCAGATCGTGTTCGTTGAGCTCAAGTTAAGGGGCTTGTACGAAAACCTGTATAATGGAGCGGGTATGAGCAGGCAAGGATTGATTAGTTCGAAACACACGGTGTTGAGTCTGGGCCGCAAGTAGTTCTAAAGGGCCGTGTCACCATCTGGAAGCCATTCATTGCGTGGTAACAATGCCGTGTGAGTTAAAGACTTTGTGTTTACAAGAAAGATTAAATTGATCATATCTATATGACTGGCAATTCATCCAAAACCTTGGCAGAGTATAAATAGAATTCACTGCTATACAGAACAATAAAGACGGTGTTCTATGAAAGGACGTATACATGCGCCAAAGTTAGCGAATGAGTAAACACTTCATGCTCCCGGTAAGTAATCTTTGTTGTCATAGCGGCTTTTGTAGAAAAATAAATACCTTCTAACTATAAACCCTTTGACCTGTGAAAGTTAGCGTCTAAAATCAAGGAGTACTGTAAAGATACATTGCTCATATAATAGAAGGTTATTTTACGATTTTAAATGGTCTCAAGTGGAAATGTGAATCAAGGACGTGAGGTCGCTCCATGCCATGCAATTTGTATAAAAAAAAAAAAAAAAAATTGGAAAATCGCCATACTATCAGTGTAAACCAACCGGATCTCCGTCAGCAACCTGACGAATTTAAGTCGCTATGATTGATATTTTTTTTGCCTGATTAATAAGGACAGCATAAAAAATTTGATAACCATCTTGTTGTATGTGCCCTGTCGCTTCTCCGCTATACCGGTGCAATACATATCACACGAGTGTGCGTGCGTTCGTATGTAAGGAACGAGTCGTATTATACTCTTCCGCTATATGATAGCATTAAAATGCAAATCAAATCATTCTCGCATTTACCCTTCGACCCTAGCATCCCTTGGAGTCCGATATATTATGCACTTCTACTCATTTCCCTTTGGCGTTTGCCTTGCCCCGCTGCTTCCATACTGGCATTAGTCGACAGCAAGCAGCAGGGTCGTATTGAGGTGCCACTGGCCTGTCAGAGAAGAGGCAATAGGTCGTCGGCGAAGTTGTCGTCCACGAATAGTTCCAAGGCAACCTCACATTCGACCCAATACATTGGCCATTTGCATACTTCGTTATTTAGATCGACTTCGTTCAGCAAACATCATTTGGTGTTTGTAGCTAACTCCGTTCCCGTTTACGATAGCGACTATGGACGAGTGGGAATAGTTACAGCACGCGTACACCGAGTTCCACCGCCTATAAGGTGCGCGACAGCGTCTCGGGGGTTTTAGGGGAGTTGTAGGCGATGCCCCAAGGCTTGTTGCGCCGTTGCCTCCCAAAGGAGATTCCCAGGGCAACAAGAACACGCTTTACTGGCGCAATGCAATGCCTCGACTGTGGCAGAGATATGCGACCGTCGAACAACGAGCAGGTCCCACTATGTAAAGAGAAAGACAACGCAAAAGGAGAGAAGCGCGAGAGAGACGGATCGCATGCAAAAGGTCTGTTATCCAGGTCGTTGCTACTGTGCGGAAGATACAGAGCATCCTACAAAGGATGCCTATGTAACGGCCACATACTATATTGTAGTTGGATTAGCATCATCATCAACATTATAATCAGCTAACACTCCCACGAGCGCAACGGACAAGACAACAACTACAGCGGCGGCGGCGGCGTTGGCGGCGACTACACAGGCAGATGCAATAGGGCAGCAAAATGCCACTGTCGAAGCCATCGACAACCGCAAAGGACCGTCCGGGTGGAAGCTGCTGTTTTCGAAGACAGCGACTGCTGAGTAGGTAGCGTAAGCATAGGCTCACTTTCTAAGAAGAACTCAATTTGCCTTTGAAGTTTATGTGGAGCGACGACGAATCTAAAGTAGATTATGCTGTAAATAGAAACTTTTTGTTTGCTCTGCCCACGTACGCTTTTTGCTAGAATAACTGCTAAAGGCCGATAGACGATAGACAGACTGTGAACAGACGAATAGCTAATCCACCACATAGGCGGCCTGTGCTAGCAGAGACAGCATTCGTTGCAGTAGCAGCTGCATAAATCAGACACGGCCCCATCGATTTAACTGATACAAGAGGAGCAGCATAATTTCGAAATCATGCTGCTCCTTTCTCAAAAAAACATCCCAGCCCAGGAACTAGTGAGGCGATGAAATAACGAGCAAGACAATAAAAATACTATCCATTATAGATATTCATGCAAGGTAAACAGAACTCTATCGTTCGCATGTCTCGTACAACTGTTTTATGACCATGCTGAGATCGGCACTACTCAGTTGACGGTAGCTACAAAATCCCAATTAGGAATCAGGTTAAAACACTAGTACCTTAGATTTGTTTCCAATGTCCTCCTCTTTTCATTCCAATGTTCATTTAGTTCTACAACTATCCGAAAGTGCCCTCTTGTTACTGTAAGTCCGCTGTGATTTGGCTACCGCAGTGGATGAAGTTTTTGTCGATTTGGGAAAAATTCCCCTTTCGAGAAACCTGTTTTGCCCCTTACCAAGCCGTGGCAGCAGACGAAGTGGCACTCCACAGTGAAAAGACTGCTCAAAACTGATTTGCAAGATTCCAGAATTGCATGCTAGGATTTCGGCCAGCTGAAGTCGATGAAAACCAATTGAAGGTACCCTAAAAAAGAGATAGCAGGAAAACAATCTGTTAATTAGGTGAGAGAATAAACTGTAAACATATGGTTATCGACAGACACCTTAGATTTCGAAGATTTAGTCAAAAATGTAGAGCATGGATCTCCGATAAACTGAGTATAAATCACAAAGGTGCACAGTTCGCTCTTCAGTTTCTTACATGGTACCGAGAAACACGTATCTACGGTGACAGATTTCTCTGACAGCGCACAGAATCGCCATTGGTTACGAAAGGTGGCAGCCTCGTTTCAATTTTAAGCAAAATGAAGAATGGGTAGTTTTGGAAGATACGCCAGATTTTCATGCCAAGAAGACGATGATTTGCGTTTGGTGGGTCTGAAAGAGTCTTAGATACTGGAAAATGCTTAAGAAGGACAAGACAGGCACCGATGATTTGTATGAGTCTTAGATGCATTAAGTAAATAAAGCTGTCCAACAGGGCCTGAGAGACAGTCATCCTTCTCTACGACAATGCCAGATCACACATGGCAACCTCATAAAAGCCGCCTTGCAAGAGCTTGAGTAGGAACTTTTTTACACTCACCTCATTCCCCAGACCTCGCTTTAACGGATTATCATTTTTTCCAATCATTAGCAAATGAAATCAGTAATTGTACATTCGATGGTGAAGAGGGTCTCAAAACCTCGCTGGGTAAGTTTTTCAGTACTAGGCGTAAAAATTTCTAGTGGGATAGATAAACTGGTTAACAGATCGCAGAAGATCGTCCAGAATGACGACCACTATATAATAGATTAATTTATTGGTAAAATTTAAGTAAAACGTTTTTTTTTTGTTGTATGAAAAACCCGAGATTACTTGTCTTTCAGTCTAACAAATCCCTTACCAAGGATATACTATAATGGTCTTTTAGGTTTACGCTAGCTATATGTTAGACTTGATTATCATGTACCCAATTGAAGCTTTCCATCTTGACTGTGAAAAGTCATGCTGAAAAGTGATGCTGATGATAGTATTGTCAAAAACCTGGCTTTACAGAGTCACTTTTGCATATATGCATGTTCCCCACTCCCACGACTTTCTTATATCAGTACCTATGTTACTTTGGAAGCTTTACTGCTTCTTCCTTGCTGCAATCAGAAAGATCTTATCGACCTCTTGCCATTCTTGATCGCAGGCTGGATCAGTAAATCTGTTTCATTTAACCTGGGACCATTCCATCTTCCACCACTCGTCGCCCCTTTGCGCGAAACCGCTCTAGAGTATTTCATAGCCATAGTCATAGTCACCCTGCAACATCGCCCCGATTACCATAAGTCCTCAGGTCAAGTCTCTCATTTTTGCCGCTACCGAGTCGCACCGCTTCGCCCAGTTTCACTGTTTCGCCCTCGGAGAAGCTAGCACACAGAACGGGCGGGAAGAGGGGGTAACTCGCGAGAACCTGCCGGTGATGCCATTTTTGATACACTTCTCAAGCGGAAAATTCGAATGATTCAAATATTTTAAATTCATCCCCGGCCCTTGCCCACTTCCTAACTCGCTCTCTTCCTCTTGCCTTCTTAACGCCGATGAGTTCTCTACACATGGACCATTTCGAAGTGGCAGATAAAGCAGACTACCCGCTCAAAAACTTGATAGGCGGACTCCGGAGGATATGGCAAACTGATATGAGCAGTGATTCACAAAGCACCGGGCGCGCTGTTCGTCGTCGTCGTTGTTGGATTGAAGGCATGCATTGCAATGAGGAGGCGCTGGCGGTCTCCGGTGCCGAAGGGAAGAAACAGGCAGTGGCGAGGTTTGAGCAAGAAGCTCAATGGATGAGGTGCTATGAAGAAGCCGGTTTAGGAACCTCGCTTGACGAACCCCCAGGAATTTTGAGCAGGTGGAGCGAAGCGCATAAACAGCTCAGTGCTCTGGTACATTTGCGCGAGAAAGTGGCGATGCGGAGAATTTGTTCGCATTACGCAATGAACAGAAAGCAGGTGGTGCAAATATTTTTAAATTTTCTGTGGCTTTTAACGTAGGCCGACCTTTGTTCTCGGAGCTGTTTCAGTGATGTCACGTTTGTGATTTAGTAGAACCGATCAAAAGGAAAATATTAGTCGAATTAAATGAGATACACAGAGACGACATTGTATGCGATGCGAACATAAAATGGTTACAAGTGTTTACGCTGCGATTATACCCCTGGTAAGAGCCGAAGTTCTACAAACGAGATGGACCGAATTAGGAAAAAAGAATCAACTATTTCTGAGCCAGCGATTATTATGCAAATAGTTCCGTGTATTCATGGAAGATGCCGCTTCTGTTTTTATTAGAACAGTTTACGAAAGGCCGTCTGTAAGGTTCTATATAGAACGATCCAAGATAGAAAACCGAAATAGTAAACAGAGACGAAGATAATTAGGACAATTTTATATACTGTACAAGGTATAATATACGGAGGACTTGCGTATTGAAACCAAAGTATGTATAGGAACCCGAGACCTTTAAAAGTGAAGAGCGCGTATTGACAAATTGTGGCAAATTGTGACAAATGTAGGCCTAAATGATCTAATCTTCGAATGCAGCCTAAAGTAATAGCGTGAATAGGGGAATAGTGCGACCTGGATAAGTAACAGTCTTAGAAATTCGTTTTGCGGGCTATTGACTTATTTTTAAATAGAGACAAAACAAAAACAAAAAACAGGTCTCCATTTCGATAAGTTTTAGGGATACAAACAGTCTCATCTAGTAAGGAGGCGGTTCACGTAAGCATCTTTGTCGTCGTTGACTCGCATTGCAATACATACATCGATGCGCCTATTTTTTTTTACCAACCTTTCTTTAAATTAGCCTAGTAAATCTCTGACCTGTTAACACATACACCGAGTTCAATCTATAACGATGAAATCTTTTAGCTTTTTTGTTTGCTCGCATAAACACCATTGCCCTGAACGGTTCGGGAATAGCTCGATAGTGTGTAGCATCTCTTGGTAGCAATCACTGCCCTGTTGGTTGAGTACATCAACGCCCCGGCAGCGAACCCGCCCTTGACCAGTGATGGCCGTTTGTACAAGCTTCCAAGGAGGACAGCGAAAAAGATAGGCCTGGCGGTCTCAGGAGAATCATCTAGAGTAATGATATTTTCTTGTAGTTCTTTCGCCGTCTCCGTTGCCCATTGGTATGGTGCACTGAGCTGAGCGATGTGTTTCTGGAACGAACTTCATCTCAGTCGTTACTTCTCGATGCCTCCAGTTGAAATGAAAGCAGGTGGCGAGATCGGGCGATCTCAAATGGATGTCGACTTCGGTTCTTGCCGTCTTGTCAACATCTGAAGGAGATGTCTATATATTCCCCCTGATGTGGGGAATTGCTACAGTTATAATACTATTTGACAGGTTCCCGAAGGACTGCAAAGATTTGGAGTCTTCACACGGCCAGAAAATCAAGTGAGTAAGCTCTCGGATTTGAATTAGCAGCAACGTATATTCTATGATGGTCAAGTGAGGTATTCAAGAGACAAATATTTCTTACTCAGGTATTTAATCTAGTTATCTAGGTATCTAATCTAAAGCTGAAAACCTCTCGACACTGATACCCCTTATAGATCTTTAACTGTGGTACGGTTGAGGCTGGTTCAAAAATATAGGATAGTTAAGGAATAGGCTCATGGGAAATGGGTTTTTATGATTGTAGGGACATGATCGCATACATGTCTTATGCAAAAGGCGCAAAGTTAGTTAAATTTAGTAGGTAATAGGACGGATCAATGTCCTGAGTATCACACACCGAAAAAAGCTTAAATTTGGAATTCGAAATAGCTTATTCTTTTGCATTAACGAAAAAATATAAACAGAAAAGCAAAAATTCTATCAGATTGAACTCTACGATAAATTAGCCGGTAAGCATGCAACTTCACTGGCTAGGAGCTACGCAAGCAGATGATTCTGATGGGCAAGTGTTCTCCTTGAAGCGGAAGATGAAGATTACAAAACGACGACAAACCAACTGGGGGCCAAACGAGAAGTGAAATATATTTCTGCATTCAAAACTTGCGAGGATACGAGACTTGCTCGCTTACTAGCAGCATTCGATTTCAATTCCCTAATCAAATGTGTTCCCGTCTCTACTTGACATGTTGTTCCGATGGCGAACTCGTGCAAGCCCAGCCTAACACTCACGGTGTTGATGCGCGGACTGTACCCTTGTAACGACTGCTCAACCCATCGTCAGTGGTGTGTTAATGCTGGCAACAATTCGATGCATCACCAGTCTTCAACATCTATCTATTCCCCTTTCGTCATTCTACCCTACGGTACAGTGGTGATGCTGCAGCGTATTTGTTGGGCATTTGAGAATATCCTCCTCGATTAAACCCCAGCTTCCTTTATATCCCCATCTTCGGTCCATTGTGCTTCACGAAACTTGCAACTGCTGTCATCGACCCAGACGGGATCGTATGAATCCACACATTTGTCCCGCCGACAACATACCCTCAATATTCTTCCTACGATTACTGCTAGTTCTATTACTACCACGAGAGACAGCACTGTATCACCGCCTGCAAGACAAACGAACGGAGAAGCTTCGTTTTTCTCTACGTATCTTTCGCCTTCCCAGCAGCACTCTCTTCGTCAACCGTGCACTATGTATCTGTGTCTGTGCGTGTCAAGCCCTGTCTGAGTACGGCTGCTTCCTCGTCGTCTACCTTCTCATTGCCTACAAAACGGTGACAGGTTTCAACTGTATTCGCCATACCCCATCTGGTTACAATTGTCGATTGAGCTGTGTGCGGGGGCCTCCGCTTACCAAAGCGGGCCATCGTATAGCATTCGTTTGGGCGTCTGTCTGTTTCATTTGCAGGCTGTCCACTGTCAACATCACCATGCCGTCCAGCATCGTTTGCTCAACCTCTTCCTTTTCTTTTCCTCCCACATATATGTACCATGGTAGTTGAAACGGACAGGAAGCGCTAGCGTATAGCCGAAGCCAACAGCGTATATGGCGATGGGCTGGGCAACGACGACCAGTCTACGCTGGGTTAAGGGGTTCATCGTGCTGCAGAACAAGTGCTTGCGTAGTGGTCCCCGCATTTTCCCCAATTTTTTTCAAAAAGATACGCCGCCACCACTGACTGCGCTGTTGCCTACCGAAAGGAGCTGGCCGCTTAGCCGTGTGTCAGCGTAGAGCCGTCGAAACTGCGCCATAGGGTCAGCTCCGTCGTACATGGCTTCTTCTCTCCCGACTCCCCTGTAATCTCACTCGTTTTCTGCCGCGACTGACAGTAGAAATCTCATGTTACAATATGTTACGACTGTGGATCTCCGGTAGCGCAGCACTAGCTGATGCATAAACGACGCAAGCGAGGTAAAATTCGGGAGATTTCAAGCAGAATCAGAGGTTGTCGTTGCTCAGGGGATGAGGAGCAGTTGGGATGGATGGGGAGCGAGTAGGGGCTGATAATGATAACTGGAGATGGGGATGGTGCTGGAGCAACGGGGCGGCGGGATGAGGGGACGAATTATTTAAATTTCACGCTCCAAGTCCGGCAAACGCAACGGTGTGTCCCTAAGCCTCCACGCCTGGGTAGTAGAGCTACTATCGGACAAGAACGCGAGTGGGGTAAGCGGGATCGAAGTAGCTGGGGGGGGTCGTGTCAGATGAACGAGGGGAGATCAGGGAGGAGTGATATATGGCTCAAAGGGGCACATTAGGGAAGGGGGAGGCAAAATGGGATGGAAGTGGGCGGAGACTCGGGAAGCCGGTACCTAAGTGCAGGTGAATCCGTCAAAAAAGCAGAGAAGGACAAAGAATAAGGATGCTACCGATGAAGCGATGATGAGTAAAATGATACGAAGGCAACGCGGAGTGACTAGTACGAGAGTCCGCGTGATGTAATTTGTTATATGCTAAAGTGGAAAACGAAGTAGGCGAACCTCAATGAAAACCGCTCAATTTATATTTCGTTAAAATCGCTATACGTAACATTTCGTGTTTATAATAATGTATTGGGCATTACTGTTCATATGACGTAATTTTGCTTAATAAATGAGCAAGGCAAACTTTAATCATCGTCATATGTGACTCACATCGTGCTTACGATGTGGCAGTGGATATACGAAGCGATAAGTGTCTCGGTGAAATATATTATATTTTAAAAATATGTTTGGCATATATTTGCAGTAATAGATAAAGGTATGATACAATTATATAGCACGTGCGATCGTGTATGTTGCATGAACTATATACTAGAATGAATTCAACATTTTCGTATGGGTCTACATCTCGATAATAACCCAACTAAGCTAGTAAAGGTCATCGCAATACTTCGTTCCAGGGCCAGTCGTTAAAAATATATAAAGGGCACAATTTTTAAATCTATTATCGTTTACTTCACACCTCATTTAAGTACTTTGTAGATACCCGGTATAGAATTTTGTAGAATAATTGGATATCATTTTAACATATAATAGAGCGCCGTTCTGCTCTGTGTCATACTATTCAAGGGAAATGCCTTTGGGTGCCTCAGCAGTGGCAAAGGTGCCGTTTTTGTTTACCTCATGACAGTTTATTAGAACATACAATATGGTGGAAGCCATGTACTTCGCAGAAAATTGCTGGTCCATTTTTGTGTTTTTGTTAGACTATCATTTCTAATTTCAACGACCTCATAAACATGGTCGCAAATGCATCACAAACTGAAATATAATTAAAAGTTTGTCGTAATTTTCCTACAATACGCTTCCCGAATGTCCATCTTAAGTTGCTTCTGACGGCCGGTAATTGCTCATAACAGCGGTTACAAGCAATGGAACGCTTTACTTCGTCATTCTGCGATCATAGTTCTTGTTGAGTATAGCCAACGAAGAGACTTAACTCTTTCTAATTCAGTCACTGAAGCTAAGGTTCGATTCGTCTGAAAATCTTTAGCTGGAAGAACCATATCTATCGAGCAGTTATACAACTACCATTACTTATCGCCCATGAAAGAGAGAAAATAACAGTCTACATTTATCCATTATTAGTATCATTTGCGCCTAGTAGTCATTCCTGCTCCAGTCCCTTTTATAGGCATCAGCAATGGAGTTTCGCTGAAATTATGTAAGCATGAACTGGGCGAAGGATGAAGTCATCGTCGTCCTTGGCATCACCTCTACAGTGCCCCCATCAATTGATGAAGCTAGTTATCATAAAGTGAAGCGGCCAACCTGTAAGTCACCGAGTAAACTGCCATCATCCGGTGGCAGTTGTTGTCACCGTTCAAGTGAGTCAGTCCGTTTTGGTTGGGTTTATGTACCCAGGTTCGTCCGACTCGTTTAGGAGTATACTGGTGCTACAATATATAGCTATAGTGCAGGGATAAGCAATAGATGATATAGACATGAAGCAAAGCTACTGCGCGATTGTTCGTACCATTGTTCTCAGAATCTGCTCGACATCACAAAGGGATCATCATCCATAAGTTCGCTGTTTACCCCAAATGCCCGCTTAGAGAATGTGGGGCTAATCTCGCACCTTGGACCGGCCCTCACCTAGGGTAGGCATGCATAAGTACATTTTCCTTTTGTGGCTAAACAGCATCTCTAATAGAATCTTATTAAAGCTCGGACATGATTGCATTGTTTACTAATCCAGTTAGATGGAACACGAATGTCTGCTCGGTACGAACGCGGCCTTGCAATTGTGCCTCCATATGATTTCAGTGTTTTTTCGTTTAAAAGCGTCATAAAGCTAAACAGTTCCATCAAAAGCTTACCCACGTTTAGGTCAAATGATCCACTTCTGTTGCGAGGCTGTGCAGACACTGCAGTAGTGCAAGATCAATTTCGAAAACCCCGTTCACTAGACGTTATTGAAAGCAACAAAGGCGATAACAAGCAAGCTAGATTCGTAACTTTGCTTTTTCCCGGTCTTTCTGAGTTAAGCACAATTTGAAATAATTGCTCTGCTGTCATTTGTATCAAAAGGAGAAAAATAATTTACTTATCAGTGATAATTCGTTGAGTCTACCGGCAGAGTCATCCCAGATATGAGTTTCAACAGCGATTTCATCACTTTCTTTATAAAAAACTTCCCATATTATATGAACAATGTGGGAACTTATAATATAATCAACTGTAGTTGGATCAGCTGCAAAAAAAACACTAATAATGATAAGGTTAGCAGGTCATTGTGCTTACACATTGATACGCTGTGATCATTAGATTGCCTGACCGTGTTAGTTTCAAATGCTTCTTTAAAGGCGTGCTTTAGACATAATACGTCCTAATACTTAATGGCAGAAGTAGAACTCTAAATGTTTACTAAATTATCATGCATTATGCATGCTAGCCTATGTCCTAGTTGTCAGTCGTTTAGCGTCCAGCGTTATGACGGTATCGATTTGCTTGAGGAAATTATTAGAATCTTATTATCAGCTATTTGGACACAAGCCTCCTATTTCAATTCTTTATTCAATTCAATCAAGTCCGAAGCTCGTCTCTGTAAGTTTTCTCACCGGTTTCACCCTTCACCATTTGTTAGATGTATCCCATGTTACGATCACAATTACCGTTACTTCTGTATTTTTGCTCGCTTAAACACCCATCATTGAAATAAGAAAGCATTTGCAGTGGCCATTATCCATCTTCATACCCACTTAAATATTGTATTTTTATTGGAAGGCATACGGCTTATCTGTGCTGGCTACTTGGTGAACTTCTGTCCAGCTAGCTGGATTCGACCGGGAGAGAAGTGCTGAGTAAAGTAGGAGTGGACCATAGCCGCATCTTTTATTCCTATTGTTCCGTTTGTTCTTCCTACTTAGGCAGATCTTCGCTGCTCTTATCCGGACGACGCTTCTTATTTGCTCTTCGTTTGGGACTTGGGACTCGGCGATGCTTGGGGCTGCAGCAATAGATCACTGCTGCACCGCCGCGTTCAACAGAGTGAGCCACGTGGGCAGGCGGGCGGCCAGGCCGAAGGGTCTTTGGCGATAGCCTAAGAACCGGCTAGCAAGGAACCTGAGTTTCGAAACAGCAGCCTAACATAGTTGGTCTCCTATTGGGGGTAGTCGGTCCTATAAGGCAGGCGTTTCCAGGCTCAGCCCGCTGGTTCATGCAGGAAGGAAGTGCGCAAGTCCAGACAGCAGCTACTACTGCTGATGGCTCTGTTGCTGCTAACGTCTGTAAAAGAAAACTGTGCCGGACTAGGCATTGCGAAAGCCTGCAATTCGCCAAACGAAAGCTTCATTGAACGGCCACCCAAAGCCAGCAACAGCAAAAAAACACAGCGGCCCTCGGTCGAACGAACTTCGGTTCCAGTTGTTCCGTGGTTTGCCGGGCACAAGCTCATGTCAAATGTTCACAAGCATATTTTAGATTCGTCATCAATTTGTATTACTATTTACGGGGTAGGGGAAAGTAAACAAATACTTAGGGTTTCTTGCACAAATGTTTAATTGTGTTCTTTAAAACAGTATGATCTCAATATTCAGTAGAACTTCCACTATAGCCTAGAATCCTTTTCCATGTTTCGAAATGCGTGAAGATTGAGTTTATGGCTACTTAGGAGACACGAAAAATAGGATTGTGTTGTCATTTTTTTAGACTTACAAGACCGTCAAGTAGGCGGTCATCTGCAGGAACCGACTTGTCCTCTCAAGATGTCATAAGTCACTTCTTAGCTGTTGCATACGATACTCATTGAAATATTATTCGGCGCTGAATTAATATGCACGGTAGAATGAATACGCATTATTTGTATCTGAAAAGCGACCGGCGTTCTGATGATACCTTAAGCAATGTCACTTTTATGTATACATCATGATGTCATGAGATACGGACAACGATTGGCATAGCGAGCAAGAAGTGAGACAAAATTCAAAATTCGCGCGATTTCTTTTTCATAGCAGCGCGAGTTTCAAAACGGTTGAAGTTTAAGCTAATCATGAATTCGCGTCTTACATATAAGGCCATACGTGACTGATTTTCAACCTGATGGAAATATTTACTCAACAACCAATTAGTCAGTGTCAACAAGACTGTTTGTGCGAATTGGTAGAGGATTCCAGGTTAGCATGAATTTGATTCGGAGGACTCATTGGGCCTTTTTACAGATATAGTTTTCCAAAGATCTAGTGTATGGCGACGGAATACGTGCACTGTATAGTAAATATTATATATTCCAGGGCTTTTTTGCGTTGTCTTGTCAAAAAGTTTTAAAGGACTAAGCCTGTAGTCGTTGCCCGAGCCTTAGACACTGACGGAGAGCGAGCACGAAATAAATTTATCACGTGGTGGCTGAGTACGTAGAAATGAATCCAAACATCTTCATTGGTTGCCAATCAGAGAGTTCTCTACACAAATTTTAAGCTGAACAGTGTGCGATTCTGACAAAATGGCGCCACTTACTGGTGTACATTCAGAACACCGAAGTTTTTATGGTAAACGTTAGTAACTAAACAACTTTCCGCATCCCCTGTCATGGCACCCCGTTCACGCGACTTAACACCGGCGATATTCGTTTCTGAGTTCTCACATCGGTAGAACTGAGTGTTCTACAATTGCAAAGCTAAACAAATCTATGAGAAGAAATCTAGCCAATTACATCCAGTTTAAATAACCAAAGAAGTTGTCAAATATTACGCGGTTCGTCTTGAGCTTAAGACATATTGTGGCCGTCCAGCTGAATAACACAATGTTTCGAACAAGACAAGAAAAAAAAAACGATTTCTGATGATTGTAATGTTGTCCAGATGCAGCGAACTGGTGGCACTAATAACCGTTTGAAATTGATAGGTTGCATATGGAGGCCCATATATGGATAGGTCTATTCCACAAAACATTTTGGCTGTCCTTTAAGTTTATTGAGGACATTTTGTACCAACAGTAAACACCGAGGACAAAAATTAAGGAAAAAAAAAACGACATGCATATATTTATGTACGATAAGATCTTTTTAGAAGTCGTACAAGCATCGCTTTAAAGGTTGCCTATAGATGTTTTAGATCAATACCCATCTTGTGCGTCGATATATATATATATATATACATTTTTTTTCGGTCGTTAGAACAATCAGCTCAATTTAGTAGATATGCACAACTCGGTCCCGCCTTGGCGCGGTTTGTGTGGCTAGTACTACAGAACACATTCGGAGCATCAGTCTATTTTTCATTGACACCGTTTCTTGAAAGCACAGGAATGAACAATACCAAGCATTAGTATCGATATGAGTAAACCATTACCTTAACCTCGGTCTGAAAGCTAACGGTTGAACTTTTCCTGTTAAGCCCGAGCCATTTCACCGTACCACAGCAACGTCCCACAAATGATACGTACCCAGCCTTCAACCGTCGCACAGGCCAGTCACCGGCCAGCCGCAGTCAAGTGCCGGTAAAGAAACAGAATAGTTTTGGCTGCCAACTAACAGGGCTCTATACCCTACAGTCAGTCAACAACAAGTCATTGATAATTTTCTAATCCTATTCCTCTATCAATTATCTACGCTGTCCGGCCGTGTAGGGTTAACTCTAGAGAGCAGGACTGAATATACTGAAGATTTGCTGTTCTACGTTATTTGGCGAGTTGTGCTTGGAGATGCCACCAGTGCCACCACTACCGTCGCCAACGCCACTTCCGCTGTCGTTGTTACTATAGAAGTAAGGGCGCTCTTTGCGCTGGTTTTCTGTCTGCCTTGGGGTGATGCACTGGCGGTGACTGTTTGGTGTATTTATTGGGTTGACGTGGTATAAGCTACTGTGGTAGACCTTGAGGGCTGAATAGTATTCGCGAATTTTTGTGACACTTTTTCTTCCTCGTTATCTACTACGAAGGGTAGTAGAAGTGGTAGCATTTGGTGGCGTTTGCCGCCTGATTTGCTGTGGCCTGTATTTACATTCTTTCTAGCAAAAACGATTGACTGACCGCCTTCTGTCGAAGTCGTTCATGTTGGTCGTCGAGGGCTTACGGTTTCGATTCGAATTGTACTGGTGCCATGTCGAGGTTGATTCGAGGTATTCTTGTGCTCATAGCCAGCTTTTCCCAACAGCAGAATCGCTGTCGCGTGAGTCAAGCGCCTTCACTGATTCGGCCAATCCCGGCTCCACTACTGCCCAGCAAACAAATTGCCTCGAGGATTCTCACACTGTTTCGTACTACGATCGGTCGGTCGGCTAACTGTCGCCTTCTGCAATGGTGACTATCACAATTACTACTGATATGACACTAACGACTAGTTTGTACAACTTTGTGGCAGAACCTAGCGTAGGAGTCTTTTTCTATCTCCTCGTTTCATATGGTTCGGCTTGATCGGTTACCGCTTGCTAGCTTGCACGCTCGACTGGCTAATGATGATCAACAATATACTACTATGCGACTTTGTTTACACAAGCCGCGAACCTCTATTGAGATGCATCCCCACACGAATCAATCCGAATAAGTGAAACGTGTTTTTCATGCAGCTGCTTAAATGTTAAAAAGCATGTTTTTTTTAGACATTTTTTTAGTTTGTAGTTCGCTTGGAACTAGTTCCTCTTACCCTTTTCAGCTCATCGTCTCTTGCGGGACTATATATGATCGAACGCCCCGATTACGATCCTCCAGCTTGGACCTTTTTTGTTTCTACGCTGTCGAAACCGAGGTTAGTCAATAATGACAATATTATTATTATTCAGCTATAGTTTCGTTTCCATTAGATTGGGATTCACTGGCTATTCTTGGGAATTCATTTATATTATGTTTATGTCCCCTTATCTCCACGATCATACATGTATAATACGTGAGCACAGCAGTGACGCGTATTTCGCATTACGTAATGGTTACGGGCCGCTTTCCGTTCGCCAAAGTAACGTCGCGTTACGCCTGCTTTGCAGTGTGCGCGATTTCACAATATGGTGCAAAGCATACCAGTTAAAAACTTCGTGGCGGCCATGTTTAAGCTGAAGAAATGAGGCTCCGGATCAAATCTCCTTGCTCTTTCCCTCTATCTTTATTCTGTTTGTTTGGTTTCGAGCGTTCCATCTGACTGTGTAATCAGTAGGTATGTATTTTTGCTTTCCGAGACTTTGGCTATTTTTTTTTGTCTGCTTGAGTTCTCTTTGCCCGCTAGCGACGAAACAATAATCTGTTGACTCAATTTTCAAACAACAACAACAAGATATATTAGAATCTAGACAGTGAAGAACAGAAAGCGGAGCAGTAACACTGCGCACAAAGTGACGACGACGCCGGCAGCGGCAACAGCCACAACCTGACCTGCAGCCGTGGCGGTGGCAGCATGCACATAACGAAATTTCACAATAGTCGCCGTTATGGGAGAGTAGGGAAAGCTGTGAATTCATTCAAATTTATGCTGGGAACAAAATATCATCAATTGGAAGAAGCCGCCGACTAGTTCTTTTTGTCCATCTTCTCGGTTCGTCTCTTCTGCCATCCGAAGTACGCGCCCGCTGCGGTTGTACGCGTCCACCCTCACTATCTATCGACGCTCCCTTGCCCGATTCGATTTACCCCCGACGTCAGCGCTAGCTTTTCGTAGTTGAAATGAAACGAATAATGGAATCATCGATGAATGCATGCGTTGTACCAGTAGTTACTGTTGAACTTGCAGTAGAAATCAAGTAAAGGACGACGATCACAAGCAGCGGCAGCCGTCACAGCAGCGCCATAGTAAAAACGACAGATAGAGGAACATGACGAGATAACAAAGCGGCTGAATGAATCGTACTGCAGAACGAAAGATACGCTAAGCAAGGGGAAATAAAGAGGGGGAAGTAGAAAAGCAAAACGGGGAAAACGGGTTTATCAATCGAACAGTTTCGCAGAATGGCTGAAGTACGGTTTCGAAGCACTGACATGATGACGATGCCGATGATGTCAGGCACGTCTGCCGCCCGCCCGTCCGTTCTCCCTGGCGGCGCGTTTTGTGAAGGACCTCCATGATGCTGCAGCAGGATTTGCATGGAAATTTTGCAGTCAGCAGTGGATTTATTGCAGCATTCATAGTTACGATGAAGGCGATCGTGGTGCTGCAAATATAGGCATATTGATAATAAGGCCCAGGGGCTAACAATGAGTAGGACTTCGGTAACAATGAGTAGCTGCGCTCGCATAATTCCGTCCCTCTATTCTCTGTTATTGTTTTGATTCTAATTCGCGATGATCATATATCTTCTTGCTGTGTCGTGCCATTTTCGTTGGTAAACATGCTGGATCAAAGCAACACAGATTTAGATCATAGTAAACAAAATCTTTCTGTCTGTTTTCAAGAACTTAATACAATATTTATGCAAACCTTAATGAAAAAATATCGTATAATATTCTATGGAACAAAATATTCACTTTTGTGAAATAGAGTATTTAAACGGGTTTCATAAACAAAACTAAGGTAACTAAATAAATAAGAACGTTTCATAGATTCATCGTAGCTTAACCATCGGCCCCCTAGCGTAAATTGTATATGTTTAATATTACCTCACCCGGAACTATTCAGCGGCTCGAAAAATTCGAGAAGGTCGTTCCAAACTACGTATTAGCGATAGATGAAATTTAACAGAACTTTATCCTAAAGTTTAGCTATCTACAAGTACGAGCTGACCGAGTATCACTAGCGATAAAAAAAACCAAAAGTGCCGTTTCACACCGAAAATCAATGATTAAGTTTTCGTCTCTCGCAGGTTAGTACATTGCTGCCCGAAGAGTAGTGAAAACATAAGACAGGGAAACAATTTGTTCTTGCAAACTAATAGAAACACGGATATTGGGGGGTTAAAGACCTCGGAGGAAGTGACAATTTTTTTCAATCTCAAACGGAAATTAGAGGGAAACGCAGCATGGACAACACGCACCCTGTGGACTCAATATGGGTTCCTAGAAGTACGTATTATAAAATTATAGGGAAAACACTACAAGTAAAGAGTTTTCACAAACAGAGTAAAAGGGAGATAGAAATACCTATGGCGTACTCTAAATACCATTTAGACAAATAGTACCAATAAAAACCCACCTGGAGCAGACCGTTGCCATAAGCAAACAGTGGATGAATACGTACTGTACAGTAGAACAGGGTCATGCGAGAGAATTTCGTCAACCAGGAAAGAAAGCGATTTCGGTGGTATAGTCGCATAGATTTGGGCATAAGCGGATGATCATTCTTACAATGATTGTGAGAGTCCTTCGTTATTATGGTATATTGCTCAAAAGGAAAATGGTTCCCAAGTATCTCAAATTCTCTTGGAGAATGGAAGCCACCGCAATCGATAGCATAGAAGGCCCTTACTCAACGACAAAACACGATCTCATTGCCGTGCCTCAATTGCGGCCTGGTTTAGGGAAAACAGAATTAAGCTATTACTTTTTACTGCTTTGTCTTTCAAATTCAAAAATCTTACGAGTGATAGCCCTAATGCATAAAGCATAAGGGTATATGCATTTAACGTGTATCAAACTATTGTCATTGCATCGCAGATGCTTTAAACAGAAATTTACTTTCGTCGACCTGTTGGAGAACTCCGGAGCTCGGCAGTCTGTTTTGTTCAGTCATATTTGAACCACTTTAGACGTAACAGAAACCCTGTCACATAAAAAATGATCTCATAAATTACCTTTGAATCACGATGAACGCCCCAGGCTGCAAACCCTTACGGGAATTTTAACAAGGATCAGAGATTTGCTAAGAAGAAATCCCCTAATTACTAGAGAGCCAACAGGTAGATACATTAATATCTAGGATATCGTCAATCCAGACATGCTTAGATCGACGCCCTCTGTGTATTCATCCATCTTTTGATAAGTGGCAACAACTGAAAAAATATCTACAGTTTACGTCAAACCTTTTGATCCATACACGCATATTCAAAATTCTTCGATTCTACGTAAGTTAACATCATCAAAAACCACCTGATTGATATCGTTTTGAACCGTATCGGCATTCAGCATTAGATGAGTATGAAGAGTTGAGAGCTTTTCGAAGTTACTTCTTTAGCCGACGCCATTGTTGAATGTACTTGCCACCAGAATGTCTATACAGTACAATAATATACAGTTTTTTGAAGATGAAGCCCAGCCTCTACATCACAATAATTCTCATTAGCTACGTTACTTAGTGTTTTATTTCCCCAATTTTGCGGAACGAGCAGCCATCAACTAACAACTGATCAATTGACCGGTCAGCCAACCGCGACCCCCGCAGGCTCTGCTGATCCTCGCGAAATGCCTATTACCCATCTGCCTTTAACCCCGCCTCAGCCCTTATAGCAATGCCCCGGGTTCCCTTTTTGTGCATCCTTTCTGTCTTCTCACTTATTACTTCCTTCTTTCCGTTAGAGATGTCTGGGTTCTTCCCAGTGCTTTCCTAGTTTGCCTCTTGATGCTACCGCTGGTGGCTATTTCTTCGACCTCGTTTTCCTCTTCTTCATTCGTTTTGTACATAGAGAAGCTACACATATATAGCGCTGAGTGGATAATTAGAAACTTTTGTACCCTCTGCCGCGGCTGCCCTTTAGTCTTTGCTCTTCCCTGCCCTTTTATTTCTACTGTGTATGTTCGGTAGGCACTCGAATAGGTCGGGTAGGTCGAGTAGGTTTGACTGGTGAACGTGTTTTGTTCGCAAGGGTTTCGCCTCTTCTTATTTTCCGTTGGTTCCTCGTCCCCAGCTGCATGTTTAGTATGTTGGAATCGCTGGGTAGACCAGCCTTGTACATCTTTCTACGTTGTCAGTCCATCGGACAAATCAGTCGTACTTCATAGAAGCAATGGAAGCTGCTTATGGCTTCCATCGTCCAGTCATCAGCCTGGTGAGAGGCGCCGTCGGTTTCCAGACGGGCCGGCCTTTTGTACATTTGTAACAAACAAGCCTTCTTTGCCCTCACTTTGCTTAAACCACGCCAGCCTTGCTTGCCTGTGACATATGTAGCGCCCTCTGTCGGCTGACTGCACCAATATCTCTCGACGTACTTCGGCTAGTGACAGTGGTAAAACAGGCCGACGACCAGCCGGAGTATGTAAACCTCTCCAAGGGACCTCAGCCATTCGGCCCCTCTCAGTGCAATGTGCCCAAGCAAGCAGGCCCGGGCGGTCGATCAACGTGTAGGGGCAGCCAAAGGCTCGGCAGTAGACCGAAGTAATGCTTGCTTCCTTTGATGACATCCCCTTTTCTTCCGCTACACAATACACTTAGTTTTGCCTCCGACAAAGTCACCGTAACGACTGACGGTGGGCTATCACCCCTAAGCCCCTATCGGAGAACTAACGGACCCTTTCTTGTTCTCTGAGTCCACCCTGGGTCCATCCCCTAGCGACAGCAGTGTCTACCTCAGTTCTATAGGCCAGCCAGCCTTTGCTGAATAGCAAAAATCGCTCGAATCAGGACACACACGGCAGAGTGCCCGTTACCCCCAGATCTGTTCCCGCGTGCTATAGTCAGTTGTTTCTGTTAGCCCGATCAGCTTGGCTGCTCGGCCGCTATAAGCGTGTTTGTTTTGCCGACTCCCACGGCTCCGCCCTACGTCTCCTGGCTCCATCCTGTCTCCACAGCGGGATGCGTGGATGAGTTGATGCCGGGAATTGTCGACTACTGCTGCTGCTGTTGCCGCTGATGCTAAGAGAACTGAGACTTTGTGGAGCTGACTCGTTGATTGACTTGGATAATTAGAAGCCTTGCGGGAAATAGGCAACGGGTAAGTTCAGTCTGTAGGCTGTACAGGCGGAAGAGGTCGAGTGGGTCGAACAGCATCGTCAGCCGCTGCTACCGTTACTGTTGTAGTAGGGGATAGGAATGGCAAAACCCCGTAATGCTGGACGCTTTGACCAATAAAAGGGGTTAGTGACTGTTTCGTGATCGATCACTTTGATGATCACTCTTGACTACTGCTTCAGTCGACGACACACATAATCACATCAACGACATGTACCAACAAAGTACATGATGCTAGGCAGAGGAAAAACAAATGTGCTCAGTGAGTTTTTTCGTAGACGAAACCTTATTTTGCATTAACGGTCTCTCTCTCTTTCACTGCTGTTTCAACCGTTGACGGTTTGATTAGAGAAAGGTTTGCAATGGTTGTTACCAAGCCGTACGAGGCAATGCCGATTCCCGATTGTGACGTCGTCGTAGACGTTATCATTTTTACTGATTCAATCTTTCTCACCGCTTCAAATCACTGACGGTATGGTGAGAGTAAACACTATCCTCAAAAGTGACCAACCTAGCCCGTAGTCTTAACATAAGCATTTTTGTGTGTAACTTCAGCGAGCAGTTATGCATAGGTCCTATTTGTCTGATAGATGTCTATTGTATATACAACAATATAGTAAGTTCCTAGATTCCATATATCACTTTTGGTTTCAGAAAGAAAATATCCAATTGGGTAACAAAAACATGTTTCGGTAACTGTTTATATTTAGTTTTTGATTAAAGCGCTTGTACCCATACGACTGGTATATACGAGGAGAGTAATCGAGTGTCAAAAAATATCCAAGCCTGTTTCAGGTAACTATGTGTAGAAGAAACTCTAAGATAGAGATTAAAATTACAGATAGCTATCCAGCCGACGTTCATGTAAATGCATACAAACATAATTGAGGGGCTGCCATAGTGCTATGCCCGGCTAACACTAGGCTGTACCATAGGAACGTACCAACTAGTCGAGTACAATTGAAAAAGCTCGGGAAAAATTAGATTTGTCCTCTTTCTATTTGTGTTATCTAGTATTCTTATTGTGGGATTCGAATGAACGACAGGTTCTTGTATCAACCCGCCGTTAGTTCTCTCCAAGTGTCCTAAATCTTTAGGCTATTCAACGTCTGCTTAAGTCAACCCATATGTTCCTTCGCCCTTTTGGTGCACCTCTCGATTCCCGATTTCTTTATTTTCTCTTTTTTGCTTCTTTTTTTTTGGGAAATAAATCTGCCGCTTTGTCCTCAAAGAAATTACCCCAAATGACACCGGATCGTAGGGTCAGGCGAGAGACGAAGACGGCTCTCTGTTAGAGGGCTAAAGATTGCTAGCGAACATCTCGATATATTTGTTCCTTAGTTCGTCGTTTTCGCCATGTAGAATTGAAATGCAAAACTTGCGATGCCTTCGACCCTATGGATTTTCCTCATTTTCTGTCTAGCTTCTTTCCTCCCATCCAGGGAAGATTCACTTTAGATTCCCTCTCGTGCTAAGGCTCTTGACATAGCGGCCCCGGGGTCGATCTACCACCTCGGCATAATACCACTTCTACTACCTCTATTAAAACTAGTAGAATTTTGTCATCTATCTTTTCGTACATGCGAAATCTGTTCGTTCTATAGCTCACCGAATCTATTCATGTTCACGTGGGCGGGCGAATTTAGTGGGTACCATCATCATCACCAGTATGGGGGGTGTGCGGGCAGTCAGACTTGATGGTCTTCTTTCAACAGCCAACTACCAGACAAGTAGCATGATAAGGTAGTGCAGCAACATCAATATTTGACAATTGTAAGTCAGTCACTTCCTCTATTCACATTCCCCCTTTGCCACTCGATCCTGGGGTACCCCCGGGTGTTAACGATCCGGCAGGAGAGGAAAGGCCGGCAAGCAAGCATTTTGTTCTCATTGCTCGATTCTTTTTGCGCTCAATTGTGCACTCGAGGAGGAAAGCCTCTGCCCTGATTCTTTATGCCTCCCATATCTCATATATTGACTATTATTCGGTCGTTATATTTCAAAATGTATACATTTCTAAAATTTAGGTAGTTTTCGTGCTATCTGTCGATGCAGAAAGCATTCGAGACGACTAGATAGAATGAAATGGACGAGGATGAAACTACGCTAGCCGGCTTTAAGAAATTTAGAAAGACGGTCTTCTCTGTGTCAATTGCATAAATCTAATATTCGGTGTTTTGTCAAACAAGCTAGCAGACTGCATTCATGAGCATTCGCGACGACAACACTGGATGCAAGTTGGATATGGGTGTTTTATAGGCCAAAACATAACAAAAAAGTTAGGCCATGTATATTCGGAAATTGAACTTTTGACAGCTAGACAAGGAGGCTTCTGAGATAAGCTTTACTGATGACCTGGTAGCATGATATTTTACTTATGATGGAGAATGTTATAATAACAGATGATAGCAGTGAGCGACAAAAATGCAATGTAAGGTCGTTAAAAAGCATAACATGATCCTTTAATGGTATGCAAACATGATTTTATTTACAGGTTTGTTACAACCCTTATTTAAAGTTCAAACCTTATATATATATATATATATATATATATAGTGTTACCGTGCCCGTACGAGCGATTTTAGGCATTTCCGTCGCTATCGGTATATGACGACAAGATCTTGCTCGAACGGTTAGCATTCTTATTGGTACTCGTTCGCGTTCTCAACACAATACATTTTTACCCATTTTTCTTCGAGGCTGCGCGCCATTTTTACAACCTTCCAATCGATCTGGCGTTATCGCATTGCCGTCCATCGTTTTTAGGCGTCCCTTTCTTTTTTCCCTTCCTTAAATCTTTACGGTTTGGACCTGGAAATTTCGTGGGGTCATTAAGGGGTATATAACTGCCTGCATTCCATGCGGTCGTTCCTTGTCCGTCAAATCCCCTTTCGCTGACAATAGTCGTTTATGGCCGGTCCCCCTTCCGTCCCTTGCTTCAGCGCCGATGACATGTTGAGCATAGCTTGACGCTGAGTAGAGCGACCTGCCTACCGGTGGCTTCCCTGTTTCTCGACCTCTGCAGTCGAGTAGAAATCGGCTCAACGTTTAGTTGGCTTCAAGATTTCGTAGTATATATGCGTACCAGAATCGCGAAACCAACTGTCTGTCCATCCAGAAACGAGGCTTTTTTAAATAACACAAACCTGTGTCATGTGTGTACCTGACCATATTGCACTATGCCCTGTTCCCCATTGGCTGGATTCATTACTCGAAACACAGATCTTCTTGATGGTGCAATTGTTACAATGGCACAATATGGGATTTTGAAAACTTAGAAGGATAACGCAGTATCGAATATTTTTTTTATAGCATTTATTATAGCATAAACCCATACCTTTACATTTTCCAAAGCCATGCTACCAGTTAGCAAGCGATATATTCATCGATGTAATAGATAAAGCTACTTAACCACAACCTTATCATGGAATCACCTTTGCGTGTGCTTTTAAATAAATTAGCAATGTTTTACCACTCGTCTAGAGCACTCTGAAAAGTTTCTAACACTCTTTACAGGGCGGTGTGCAAAAGTCATCATTTGTGTATTTATCGCCACCAGAATACACTTGTTTTTTTTTACCTGATCGACATTTTGGATGACATTTTCATAGTATGCCGCTATACCCTAGCTCGTCCTACTACCCAACTCTAATTGTATGCTTTCCTTTTTCTCGTTTAGTCTCTTTCTTTTCTCTTCCAAGTGTGTTTCGTCTTCCTGTCTCCCGCGTTTCGGTGACGTTGACAAAGCTGTTCTCTGTCCCGCGAAGTTCATTACGCAGGAGATAATACAAAAGTAGTGAGAAAGCGAGCTTAAGAATCTTACCAGCAGAAACTGAAGTCAAGAAATGCTTTTCTCTTGAACGCCGCGAAGGAAACAGTGGGGTAACGGTTAGGGAATAGGGGATTACAGATGGTCAGGGAAGTAGAAATAGCATCAGCAACAGCAGCTTACGACGGAACGGAACGCCATGTACGCGGATGCCTTCACCCAGCAATAGGATTGAAAGGGGTGAAAAGAGCGATGGCGGCTGCGGCAAACCCCGAAATGTTTCACTGATTTCCAGACCCCCACCGCTCTCCTGTTTCAAACAGCAATGCGATGACTCGTGAAATGCACACCGCAGACTCGTACACGCCGCCACCAGCGCTATTGCTACTATGCGTTGCTACTTCGGCCAGTAACACCAGGAGAATTTCCACGACGAAGACGTACCCTCTGCTATCCTTTTCTCGAGGTTAGAGGAGATTAGAATCCCTTTTACCCCTTCAAGATCTACCCTTGAGAGGTTTCCTTGACTCTATGTAACAGACGACTTTCAATTGCCTCAGCTGGGGTTATATACGTTGCGCACGAGTCTCTGGTTATTTGTATTCGTTTACTTTACACATGATACCAATTTCCTTCCGACTCATCCTGGGTTATCAATCTGTTAGCGTAAAGATGTCAATATGGATGGCAAAGCGGGTAAAGCAAGCAAGTGTTTTCTGTCATTTCGGCATGGATTGATGCAGCGTACATTTTTTCGACAACAAACATTAGTTAACGTACGTAAAATATACGTTCGAATTGGATCAGTGGCAACATTACAGAACAAACACAGCTCTTCACAGTTCGTCACTAGTGTGTACTCGAATACAACATTACTTGATCGTTAATCTTGGACGCGATTGGCCCGACCTTTGTTCGATTAATGCCTATTCAACAAACGTACGAACTACGCTAATGTCGACATCGGTGTTTCCAGTCTTGTATTGTAGCTCCTTTCCCAGTAGCTTCATTTGGATTTGCTTAATATATTACCGACAACGCGCACCTATTTCGCCACAGGATCAGATACGCGAAGGTGTCTATTCAACGAGACTGGAGTAGGGCCTGCAACATAAGCCCAGTATAGAGCCGCATTCGTTGGCGTTTGCTCATTTAGCTCTCAGCTTTGCACAACGCGGCCATTCCCCTACTAAACAATGGCACCGCTACCCCATAACGAGGCGAGTGTTGGAAAGCCAAGGCAACTGAACCATTGGCCCCTTACTTCTTATACAGTCCCACTGCGTAGTAATAATTACTCAGCCTTGGTAAGAAACGCTGCTGCCGCCGCCGCTAACGGCAAAAGGAGAGTCGGGAAGAGAAACGAGGGTTCGACGACGTTGAAGGCGGTGGCATTGTGTCGTTGTTTCTGCCGGTGCTATTATGTTCGTAGTATTAATAAAATGGATCTCTTATTAAGAAGCCACTACTCGCTGTTCGATAGCACCCGGCTCGATATCCTTTGCTGCCATTGGGGAAGCCGGATCTTTCTACGATGAAGGCATCGAGGCAAGGATGCGCGGGGCTATGTAGGGAAAACGCAGAGGCCCCATTCAGGGCGCCCTCGCTGACCCCTTTTACATGCATGCTACCCTCAGTGTTAAGGTCAGCTGTGCTCTCGGTTTTTGATAGTGTATTGTGCTACTGCTGACGCTGTTGGTCGGTAACAATGATTAACATAGTACCTGCTACTGATGGCGCAGTCAAGAGACCACTCCTTCAAAGGGGAATAAGAACGACTAGGTAACAGGGAAAGCAACAGGCCGGCTGGCAACAATAACAACAACGTCACGTGTTGCGCTCACACATAGCAATGCTATGTACAGCGTGTCTATGCTGAGCTGGTGCTGTTATTGTTTCTACTGGTTGACGCACCGTTGCGTTACTATTCGAAGAAGAGAAAACGACGGCGACAACGACGCTTTGAGAAATTGGCTCCGAAGATTGGTCAGCATTGGTCGTAGTTTATTTGCCGGTCTCGAATTACTCGTCGAAGGAGCTCAGTTTTAAGGATTGTCAGGGAGCTGCATGGTCAGATAGAGGGCCTCGTCTATTCGTGCTCTGCTCGGTGGAGTCGGATTGAATGTAGAATAGAACGCAGTTTGGCCAAGCAAGTATTAGGTTCGAGTAGAGCTAAAAGAACAATGCCTCTCCGGAGATTAGCGACAGAGTAATATGTTTGCCTTGCACTCAAGAGTTAGCTTTAGCATCTGAGCAAGCTTCGGCTAAAAGCTGCCAGCCGGGTAAAACTGAACTGGCCGATGGGCATCAGTTGCTGTTTGCCTTTCCGATGCGAAGATTCTCGTTTACTTTCTTAGATGAACCCATCGAGCAGGCGAACTTGCCATAGGGGAAGTAGAGGAGGGTAAGACTTCAGCAATTCATCGATGCATGACGTACATATACTGAAGTCACTTAGCGTCCCTTTAGTGAACGGTTACGCGCTTTCAGTCGAATTAATAACTTGACGATAGCAATATGGACGTACGGAGTTAAAGTACGATTACAGTATTGTCATAGAAGCTAACTGCGGGAAGACCTCGTGAGCTTCGAAGCACATGCAAGAAGAACCTAGAACAGACGACAATATTTCATCGTGTAACGCAATACTATATGCAGGTCTGGATACTCTGGACCTGATGTTGACAAGATTTACGCTAGGTAGGTGCACAAGCGAGGACAGTTATTACCGTTACCGCTAGAAGCGGTATTAGCTGCGAAGTTACTTATATTTATTTAACTTGTAGTTATTACATTTAGTTATATTTCTACCGCTAGAGTAGAAGCTTGTTGTGTCTGCAATTCACCTTATTTCATATAATAACTTGTGGGGCACTTTCAGGAACACATTTGTCTACACGAACATCAGTATAATAGAGTATCATCACGACTTATTACTACATCGTTTTGAAGCGCGTAATCTACGCGCTAACTTATACATCTAATAGGTACAACATTAGATATAAAAATAACGCGTGAGTTCCCTATAATGAGAACCTGCTTGCAGGGTCCACGTTGTATGTTCATATAAGTGCTTCTGTGTATAAGGTCCTTTGCGGTATCCTCGGTACCTAAACATCTTTTTGACATCCTCTACAAATAATTCAGCAGCCTCATCCTAACAACACCTAAATAATAATGTAATGCAATAGCCCAAAAGAAGATACGTTGCTATAGATCACGATATATGAGGAAAATATTTACTCTGCTATGCGGTAGTTTAGGCAACAACGCCGAAATGCATCATTGATACGTGCATCTAGTTGCTTAGCCGGGTACAGGACTTCAGGACAAATAGGGGATCCTTTTTATAGGCATGCACAGAAACAGACAGAATGCAGAGTTTGATTTTTTGTGTTTTTCGTGGTCGATTCACCACCAACGCTAGCCGTCGATATCGTCATCGATCCTGTGATGTGCGTGTCTTTCTGTTTTCTAGCTTCTATGCTCTTCCTTGGTCTTCGCCTGAATGAAGCATCGACACTAGCGGCCGCCACGACTGCCGCTGCCGCTGCTTCGAGCAAGCACAAACGCACGGACAGATTTGTAGCATTCCTCCTGTAGATTGGTGGTCGTTTGTCGTTGGCTTGTGAACAATGCTGTCATTTTTATCGCCGGCGCAATGCCGCGAAAACCTCAGCGCCACGACGTGCAGCGACAAGAGCCCCAGGTCCGCAAAGTGTTTTCTCCGTAAAAAAAGCATACAAAAACATACGCTGATGGTGAGCTCGCCGTTTGACGTCTGGCTGTTGCCTGGCTAGCTGTTGATCAGTAAAAGACTCAACAGTAGAGGCATCCGGTAACGTATGTTCCTCAGTATTCGACCACGCTACGGATGTAGCGACAACAGAAAAGGGGTGGCTTTTCGGTGGAGGCGGCAGCTGTGGTTCTGGCGGACGGGCAGTGCCTCTGTTGGAGATCTGCTAGATCGCGTTAGCTCCGCTATGCAGCATGCACTGTAGCTAGCCCGTACAAGTATGTAATTTCCCTTCGAAGTCGCGCGTAGCTATCGCATGATGGCCCAGTTCAACCTGCCCACATACAGCGGATCACACAGCGTATCTCTTAGCGTCGTTACACCCGCATGATACACATATATAAATATAGACCCATACACATACGTAGATACAAATAATGTAACACACCTCTTACCGAATCGCAGTCTGTCTACGACGTTTCTTAGAACTAAACGCCGCATTCATATCTGTCACCGAAGTTGTACACGCACCGAGGCGTTATAGTGAAAGCAGTAACGCCGACACGGACCGTATGTAAGTAAACCAGTGACATCACTGGCTTGCTTAGATACGGTCATTACCCTAGACCGCATCTATACGCCATTCAGCGGCGGCGTGTAAGAGGCAAGCTTTTGCTTTTGGCAGAATGAGAAGCGCCAGAACTTCAACTTTGCAACACTTGATACAACGAAGTGGTAAACGCAGTAGCATTTTCCGGCAACACATAGTAGCCTAACCGCCCGCGCAGTATCGAAGTGTCCCCTAGACGAACAAAGCCGCAGTGAATGCACTACCGGTCATCGCACAATAGCCAATAAAACGAAAAGAATCAGCGGGGCAACACGTGACGGAAAGAGAGGGAACGCCAATCGATCGGCTCCATCAATGGCAGCGTTGGCGGTAGCCGCATATCCTCATCAACTCTGCATCACCTTCGATGTCCCTGATGGCCTGTCGCGCAATACTGGTGTATTCTGTACCAAAAAGTAGCAACAAACCAATTCAAAACGATACCCACCGAGACCGTCAATGCGCATGTGGCGATCGTTTAGCGCGGACTATGATGATGGTGATGATGACGCTTCTTCAGTGCTGCCTGTTGTTGTTGATCAACTGCGAAAGAAGTGGCTCGTGTTTTTCCGTTTATCGGACGAGCACACTGAAAGAAGGGGCGGATCTGAGGCAAAGGCAGTGGTGGCAATGTGACGGGGGCAAAAATGTTTCGAAAGTTGTACCCGTACAAGGAGTGTGGTGATATGCTGCTTTTGTTAAAGTCGAAGCTGCTACCGCTGGACTAGTGTCCGACGCGATAGTCTGCATGGATGGAGATGGGCATAAGCGTGCATCAGAGGCAAGCAAGTACTCTGAAGAAGAAGCTTCAAAACGTTGATGAACGAATGAATGATAATCTAAGGCACAGTTGACCTCTTTTCCGTTCCCGAATGTTGCCAGACTAGCTCTGCACGAAGTGCCGTCAGGCAGTAAGCAAATGACATTCTCTGTGTCAGTCTTTGTTCCTTATAATTGCAGTTTGCTTTTATAGAAAACCTATTATAACGTAACACTCCTCACCTGCGGACCAGGAATAAACGGAAGCTAAAAAACTATTTCGACGTAGGAGGTCAACGATTGATGGGGCAGTGGGCTGGCTATACGATCAGACATCGCACGTTTACGAAAGCGGAAGCGCGCAAAAAAGTGAGCGATGGCAGTAATGATGCTATGGGTTGTGCGCGGAACAGGTTCACTTGCCCAAAAACGTTGTCGATCGTTGGCCTTAAAACTAGGAAATATCCGTTTTTCACTATCATCCATTCACAATCGAGTCCTTGGAGCAATATCTATACACTAGGTTAATAATAATATTTACGGATATATGTGGTTATATAGTGTACTCGAACCGTTAGTTAACTTGAATGCAGGTAAAATAATCTGTCTAAAGTACTACTACTAAATCTGTTCAAATACAATACTATCCGTCGAAAACCATATTCGACACGCGTTTATAATTGAAGTGCTAGCTCGGGGTGATGTACCAATTTCAGAAGGTGCTTAGCATCGCAGCTCTTCTGTCTCGATGAAGGAACGGGTACGTGGGCTAGCCAATTGGAACCCAGCTATGGTACATACATCTTGTGTACTTCGACGGTGCAAGTCATCGCACATCGGGCGGCCTCGACAAGGTGCGGCACCGTAGTTGTATCATCTGTATTCCCACTTTTTGCTCAGTGCAGTCATATAAAGAACTATTACCTTCCATCTGGTTTCCTGCTTTGCGATATTCTTCTGCTATATTCTCACTCGAGCTCTATCTCCGAGTCGCAGTTCCCTCGGCTTCGCCCTAATGATTTCCTTCTCAGCGTGGTGCTTATTCTACTAAGCCATATATATCTACCCATATACCTTACCGCGTCGGTGCCACTACTGGGATCACATATCTTCACGGCCAATTTAGCATCTCCTCGCCAGGCGACTGGAGGCGACACGACAGGCAGCGGAGCAGGCGGCAGGCGACCACCCCCACCCTCGCCTCCGACTTGCATGAACTCCACCTCCTCTATCAGCCAGATATATCTATCTTTACATATTGGGACTATTATATTCGGCTGTACAGCCAACGTCCGCATATACATGCGCTGCCGTCCGTCGTTCATCGCACTCTTTCTTTTCATGGCTGGCCATCTTCTGTGTCCAACGTAGAGTCCTGCAAATATTCCAAGCTCTGCGGAAACAGCGGAGAGCCCCCGTGTACAGCCCATTACCACTATCTATCTGTACGTCTGCATGCCGGTCGGCCTTAATTCGCCTAACCCAAAAACCTTGCCAATATATGTAGATCATCATTACCGTAAGCGGTACTGTACGAGCGTTGCTGTCGAATGTACGAGAGACACGCGCTTGTCTGCCCCGCAGGTAGGTAGGTAGGTGGCCAGGCCGAAGGCCAGTGTGAACCTCATGAGCAAGGCAAACCAGGCGACCTATCTAGGCAGGAGCAGCAGCGGCCAAGTAGCAGCAGGGGCTGATCATCTTCTTAAAGCCGAGATGGGGCGGAGGGAGTGGGGTCGCGTGTCATACGACCGACTATTGCGCTCGGCAAAAGCTGAGAGAGGGATGGGGAGCAAGAAGGAGAGGGAGAGAAAAGAAAGAGGGAGAAATCGAGAGAAAAAGAAGGAAAGGGTAGAGCGTTCTTCAGATGAAAAGAAGTAGAACGATTCTGAAATCTGCTTCGAGCAGTTAGTCACGCACCGGCATTCATCTGGTGATATCCGTGAAGTAGAAGGAAGGCTGAGGCACTTGTCTGTTGTATGGCCAGCAATATGCAGCGGTAGCAGTAGCAGCAGAGGAGCTAATTGCCAGTAGTACACCACGTTTAATGCTGAATTTTCTCATGCATGTTTAGAATGTATAATTTGGGCATATAAGTGGTTCTTAGAACTAAATCCTTCAACTTTACTATAAGCAGTTTTGCATTACCGTTATCATATAGCCAATTGAATTCGTACATCAACGGAGCATAGCTTAGCGCTATTTCAGATACAGCGCCTGATTGCCCAAGCGTGAACATTCTGCCCCGTAATTTAATTTAAAGCTCGTTCAGATACTTTGACACATTGTTATTTATTTAATTCGAAATTATGTAATTGCTAAATTGATCCAATAGCATGACGGTTTCGGTACATTGTTTGTGAACGTATCATACTAAACAGTAACGTGGGAGATTCACTATATAAATCGTTATACATACTCTATTGAAAAGGTCGCTTTGCTGATAGACCTGTCAGACCTGGTGAACGGCTGTCACAGAGATATCGCCCCCGAGGAAGCTTTTCACAGCGGTCCAAGCGAACGGCTAACGTTTGTAGCGAATGAAATCCACGACTATGTAAGAATAGTTTTTCTGTTTGTTTTCTGCCTGTTTTTATGTCGTTCGCATTTTGTCAAAGCATATAACAGTGATGTTTCTTTATTACTGCTCTTGTTCCGCAAATACTGTACACTGCTAGGCAGGATTGTCATCTTATGAACAATTATGTGTCAACTCGATACGGCTTAATAGACGATGATGGAGAAGGGTCGCGCGCCTTTGATGAATGAGTATCTGCACCCTCGGATCGCTTGGACGAAACGAACGAGTACGATTGGGAATTAAGTTCTGCGTCGGTTCAGCAGACGACGAGAATCATACTCTGAGATCGTGTCGACTAGGAACGATGTTGTTGCCGTAAGCACTGAAGTGGAGTGAACTACCCGTCGCTGCTGGAGCTGTTCGGCGGCTGGCTGCCTGGCTTCCCGAAATGTTTTATGGTGGGCACGCGACACCGTCTTTTCCAAGCGCAGCTTCTTGTCGCCCGATACTCTGTCAGGCCTTTGAAATTGTGATAGAAAAAAATTGCAATATCCTTTTTGATTCATATGTTATCGGCCATTCGGTCCAAAATATTCGGTCCATCTATTCCGACGTCTTCGCTAGATTTTGCCATTTGTAAGCCCCTATACAACGTAACCATAACCATTTATATATTTGGTCAACGCCAAATGATTTGAACTGCCAGTACGTAAAGCAGATTTAGATTTAGATCTATTCTCTCTGAGGGTATGGTGTGTGTCGTAGTCCGTATCATCGTATACATCGTATTCGTATACATCGTAGTCTTCAATGATGTACAAAAAAAGAGCTTCGAAATGTTATGAAGCTCGCGTATAATACTTTCAATAGTAAAATCAGTTCTCAAGTTATCTTTGTAGATACCTTCGACATCAGTTGCCCTCCTTACAATACGATCTGATATTAAATATTTCGCCTGCGCACCCAAAGCGCAATTTAGTCCCTTTAATTAAGTAATTCCATCTTCAGCCTCTACCTTCTGCATGTAACTGTTTGAAAATATTCACATTTCCGGAAAATCACTAAAAAGATGTCACTTTAGTGCATCTTGCACCACCAGTTAAGCTTATGAAATTGGGCTCTGCTCTATTATTGCGAGATAATTATAAAATTAAGGCGCTTAGGACCAGTATATTGAGTTACCCAAAGAGATATGTTCAAGATAATTCTGTGACAACTGCAGCTCTTGACATCATAGGTTATCCAGAATTGCACCACGGTGTTTCTGCTCTTCTCTTCCGGTCAAGTTGCTTTATCGCGCAGGGAAAAACGTATTGGAAAAATATTATTTCGAATAATTCTCTAGTTTATCTTACCTCCCGTGATGTAGAGTCTATTTGCTACGGAAACATATAAGTCACCCGATTTCCTGTTGTTTTCCAGATTGCAGACAAAAGCAATATGAGCTCATTTTTCAGTCCGGTTTACTTTCGTTAATCTCTCTTGTATGTCTTCAATTCTTTAAAAGCAGTATTATGAGGCAGCATTCAGGAAACATTGACACCCTGACTATACCATATTCTTGAGTACTTAAGAGTGAATATGATAGATAATAAAGTTTGCAGCTTTACTTGTGACAAACTTTTGTTAATTCAAGCCTCAACCTTTCTGTAGTGTCGGTATGAGTGCTTTACTGGGTTCCCACCAGTCGTGCCCCCAAATTTTCTCCCGAGCTAAACCTGTCCTTCGACATCCTCGCCTTCCTAGCAGCCTGAGCAACCCCTTACCGCTCGCCAGGTCTTTAACCAAACTAGGAAGAGCTGAGCACGTGACCGGCCTAGACTGTTGCTTCAGAGAAAACCTCGGGGCACCGATTGTTGCGAACAGCTTCGCTACTGGCCTGTTTCTGCTGCTGAAGTAGAAATTGTGCTGGGCTCCTCAGACCCGTGCCGTCGAGTCCGTATGCATGGGAGTGCGCGAAGTATGTTTAGCTAAGGTAATTGCGATCGATACATTCTGATATGAAGTTGGAGATAAGGCTCATTTACTAAAGCCGGTGTCTCGGTTCTTGCCCCCACCCCACGTAGCTCTAACGTGTATCCATCCATATGCATACGTAGCATTACAAGATGAATGTTCTAATGAGCCAATTTCATCAAATGTCTGCAGCATATCATAAGTGGCATAGAAACTGTTGTGTGGAAAACATAACCATTGGCGTGTATGAAGTACTACAATATTATTTGTCAATACATCTAAATAAGATTAGTTCTAACCCTAAGCCGTATTGGCATCATAGTGATTTTAATTAAAAACTAAAATAGCACTAAAAGGAATTCAAGAGAACAAGAGGCCTTACTGTTAAACCGAGGCCTCTAAAACTTTCATTAGGAATCTGTTCATCCCACCTACATGTTGAATAACATACGTCGTATAACATCGCATTATGCCGAAAAGCAGACGACGTGGGCCACACACAACGTACCTTTTAAAAATGTTTAAAATGTTTCGGCAGACAACGACAGCCGCAGCGGCGTTATAGTGGAAACACAGTCAAAAGTGCTACTTCCGCTGTTCTAGACACAAACAAAAGAAACCCTATTTGATTGGCATAGCTCGCCTGCGGTTTCCGCGTGCATCTATGGCCTTAGATATATCGATGCCTTAAAAAAATAGCATTATCAATAAGTAAATGGATGATGGGCGCTGGGCCATCACGATGACTTATCACCTACCATAGTTACAATCAATCCAGCGCGACAATGTGTAAAAACATGTCGATGGAGCTGTCGCTGCTACTGCTCTACGTGTTACATCAGATATCGACCGCGTAGCAGCTTTCATCGTTGTCAAACGCATCTCTCAGCCCTGCCCTAAGCAGCTCGCGGGGCTTGTCCCGCCTCCCCGGGGGCGGTCTTATTTTTTGTCGAACTAACATAGTTGCTACCTCCACTCCTAATATTGTTGGGCTGCTTGCCATTATTCCGATGATGTTGCCACCGATGACGTCTGCTGCTTCCTGCCTATCTACGTCAAAGACAGAGCAACTTACCAACCTTATTGGCGCTCTTTGGAAATGACCCGATCTGCTTGTGCCGCCGTTGACCGCAGTCAGCCCGCGGCGTGGCGTCCGCAATCGACGTTTTCCATAGACCCAGCGGCAACATTACCAACAGAATGGATTTGTCATGCAGTTAAGCGTCAAGACGTCACTCACGCCTGCTTGACTCGACGACTTACAAGAGTGTGAAACTGATTGAATCCGCTCAGTAGCAGTTAGCCGATGGCGACCACTGGCATCTCCTTTTGTGACAGAGATCCGTGCATATCCATGACGTTCATGATCGGTGTCTTCTGTGTCCCATTCGACAGTTACGCGGGCTAGCGGAAAAGCAGGCATGTTGCCACGCGGTCAGGTGAATGTGTTGACAGCATGACTTACCCTCAGAGCCAATTCGATGAATGCTACATAGACATTACGGCTATAGACAACGTTATTCTATAGAAACGTGAAATGGTGGGACAAGCGAAGAAGACACGACGCTTCGGCAGCAGTAGCAGATCGGCCGTTACAACTTTGGCATCGACACCATAGGTGATGATAGCCAACACGTGTGCATAGATTTGAGCGATATCATCGTTGCAAAGGCAGATCTGTAGCTAGTGGCTATGAGTGTGCGGGGGGGGTCTATGAATCGCAATGGCAGAAGCAGCAATTCGTCTCTGTATGTCTCCAACAGTTGCTCCAAATTATCTCCTACCGATTCGAACATGACCGCCACCACTGCCACGACCAGATCTGGAGGTACAATAGCGACCGCTAGAACTACAAGTATTGCTACAATAATTACCGCAACTACAGTTCACACGGGGCCTGACGGCATCCATTCGAATGAAACGGGTGGCCGACGGTTTGCGGTCCGTAATGGGGCAGTCTGCTCAGTCGAAATGTCCGGCAGCATCAGCAATGCGCAACGCCAGCAGGAACAAGGCAGGACGACTAATTCTATGACTACGTCCGCTATTGGAACTAGCACAATGGTGCGAGTGCAAGTAAAATGGTCTATGTCTAAAAAACCTACTCATAATGATAATGCTGACGACGATGATGATGATGATGACGTTTATAATAACAGCTATGATAATGTTTATAATAAATAATAATGGCTGAATGGGATAGAACGGTCATAAGAGTGTCACGTCGGCGCTGCAGTCGCCGAATAACAGAAATCAAATAGTATTTATTCAAAAGCCGCTATTACCAGTGCTATCACCTGGTCTGTTTGCGCCAGTGCACGGTTTCGTCTTTGGCAATATCCTTACGGACATAAAGTACACGCACCCGCTGTACCGTCGAACGACAGCATATGCTCGTGTTAATAGCAATCTAACATTAACGGGGTGGTCCAGCTGAAGCCGTCCCCAATATCGTGTTTTTTGTTGGCCGCAGCAGCAGCAGCAGCAACCAGTGGGGCTGTTCATGTGGCCTGCTTGGCTGGTTGAATCGCGGCTTATTTTAAAAACTTCTTGCTGATGCAGACATCCGAACTGCACTGCTATACTAGCGAACCATGTACATATGTAAGTTCTATCTATGAGAAGACGAATTATGATATAGTCGTCGCAATACCCTTCGACTTCAGGGGAACCAGGCGTCATTCAGACGCACGGATATGTGTGTATGGTGGTATGACGGCTAAATGACGATCGGCTATTAGGTTCAGGCTTAAGAAAGTTAGAAGACTAAACGGTGCCATATTGTGGCACCAGCGTAACGAGGCGTTCAACAATGAGATAGGTTCTCATACGCAAATTAAATGGCCCGGGTCAGACTGCTATTACAGAAACGAGGTGGGCGAAAAACTACGAAGTAGTGTGATGCTAGAGCTGCATGGCTGAGGAAGATGCCGTCGACATGACGCAAAATGTACCGGGCCCCCTGTACCAACACGATTGAAACTAAGACGGGACGCGGGGCAATAAGCGGCAAAAAGACGCGATCTGGGGTTGAAGGAAAGTAGAAATGAACAATTGAATCGGTAGATCTGGATGTTAGAGTAGCGATGTTCGCCGCCATGTCGTTAACGTTGCCATCATGACTAGAGGAAACTGAGACACATTTGTCAAATGTTCTGCGCAGCTCGTCAGATCGGTCGCTCTTGTATGTCAGCACCTCGATGAAGCTATTTAACTACCCAAATTCTGCGCTGGCTATTCGGGTCTGTCTTATTTTTTCAATGGTCTCATTGCCCGCTTGTGGTTGCGCTACTGTCCTGTATATCTGGCTGGGTCGTATCGTCCCTCGCTGCTCCATCTAGTTAAGTTGATAAATCAGGACAGGGCTACACACCAGCAAATTGAAATTCGACATATTCGCACTCTGGACATCATCAATAAGCGCTGACAGGGATATCAGCACCATTTCGTTATTATGTTTCGCTTGTGTGTCTTAATAATGCCGATTTCACAGTCGGCCCGACAATTCTATCAAATCTGACCGTAAGGATAGATTTAATTGATTTCTTTCTCTTGTTGAATTGTAAGAACAAAGTTATATTTCTTTTCTATCATTCTGGTTATACCAGGATAACAGAAAAGATATACCAGGAACTGTTGTGCGGCTGAAATGTGTTCCTTCGTCCCGTTTTTACAGCTAGGCAAACATCCGGCCCTCGAATATTAAGTGCTTTCAATGTTGTTACTTGACAAAAGTCGCTCTTCTATGTATAAGCTTCACAATTGTATTTCATGATACTTTGCCGAAGAAATCAAAAACTTCCAGTAATTCACTTAAGGATTCCTAAGTCGGCCATCTTCAATCAGAGCGACGGGTAAGTTAGTAAAATTTTTCCATAGTTCACCATAGTTGAATTTCCCTTGCGGAATAGTGCGCATTCTTCAGCGCACGAGTCTGCCCTGCGGCATGTCGTTGCTTAAACAAAGTTAATCCTTGCTTCCGGCCACAAACGTGGTAAGAGCCCCTCGTCGCTACTGCAATTCCCGACACATTTCGAAAGGACGAATTGAGGAGGTGGCCGATCCACTCGAGGATCTGAGGTAAAGCGCATTCATTATGGCCGCCACTTCAACTATGCTACCCTCCTCATCGTTGCCATGACCTCTGGGAAAATCACATCTGCGAATGAATTTAGATCGGGCCAACACGAACGTTTGATTTCTCAAATGATCACTACACCCAGCCAGTCGACTATTAAGTTGCTACCGGTAGTTTCGCATTGGCACGGAACGAACGCACTTCGCTCGTGCACAGAGAAGTGGCTGTAGGCGCATTTCCCCAAGAGCACTTACGAGAAATGGTGCCAGATCGAGCTTCAAACTTGATA
>NW_019212933.1:0-14736 GCF_002532875.2 Varroa jacobsoni | reverse complement strand
ATACAAACACATAGACACATATAGATACGAATGCAAGATGATACACATATGTATGTACCACATATCATAGTCGCGTACGACTGTCACCGACTTAAGTCTACTCATCCGACCTCATCCACCCAATGTACTGGCAAGACGCTGTCTGCCCTCCGGCTGAGGGGGCTAAACTTGTTGAATAGACTTTGCTCCCGCCCTCTCTAACGTTCGCTCTGAGTTCGTGGGTTCTGAAATAGAAGAAAGAGATTTCAGTTCTCGTAGATGACCAAGAAAGCAGGAATGAGGTACCGAGCTGAGGAAAGGCAAACAAGGTCACACGCCATCTCTGCTCTAGTAGAATGCAACAATTGTCCTGTCTTTCCTCTGGGACATTTATATGTACATAGGTACATATTTAGATAATTTAAACGGATGAGAAAATGTTTCATGCCAGCAAAAAGATCCTGGTAAAAAGGACAGTTGGCCGAACCATGAGCAAAGTAGATATTCATCGAGACTTACCTTTCTAATAGTAGAAATTCTAACAGCTGAATATAGTGGCGTAGGCTGCAGAGTCTTCGTCGGTTAAGCTTTTGACAAAACAAACCAGAAGTCGGTGGCTCGTAAACATTTTCCTACAGCTATGTACTAGAGAACACACGTGATGAGACAGATTAGGCGTTAATGTTGAGGCCGTATGAAGTTCGTTCCGCGAATGCGGTGAAGGCTACCGGTTTTGAAAAAAACCCGTGAGAAAGCAGCCAATTACGTTACGTTCACTGCATTTATTTATAACCGTTTAAACTGTACTGCTTTTAAAATATCCACCTACTTCTCCGATAAGCATGAATATTCTTTGCAGGACTACCGACCATTTTCTTGAATTACAACTGTAAACTTCCTTCTAATCGAAAAGGTTACAATTTTGAAACACACGAATAAAATGTTCAACTTAATAAGACATCCTCTCACTTTAGTTTACGAACTGCGAACTAAGCTAGACGATAGGTATATGGGGTCCAGTTTCCGAGAGGTAAGTTTTGTCCCGGGGCGATGTTGGGATCGTCTTCTCTTGGCGTGTCTTCAGCAACCAAGGCCTTTGAAGGCAGCAAAAAAATTCGGCCTTCTAGTACATAATTTTGTGCCACGATTATTCTAAAGACTTCGAAATAAATAAAAAAAAGAATAATAATAATTGCTGCATTCTCTCTCTAACGTCACGCGTGAGAACTCCAATATACAAACAGCAGATTTTTACCAAGACGAAATGGACCACGTCGCATTTGAAATAGGAACATTATTTGTTAATACTCATCTCTTTTTTTCGCTATGACCCTGCATCGTCATATTGTTTAAGCCCCTCAATTCGCTTGACCCAATCTTCGACACTGGACAAAAAAACTAAAAATTGCCAAATGAAAAATACATATTACTCTGGAAGCAATAAAAGAAAATCACCAATGAATTTAGATTAAATACGATAGATATTTTAATTTAAATAAACATTTAGGAAAACGTAAAAAAAAAAGTGGTATAACAGCAATGTTATTCGAGAGGGACTACTCTAAAGGCAAAAGTTAAAAGATAACTTATAGTTTCAGGTCAGATAGACAGACCATATGCATGGGGACACTGACAACATGAAACCGACGCTCGCAGCTGCTCGTATTGAATTTGATTCTGCTGTAGTTGGTTTACGTCTAGTTAGCCGCGTAAAGGTGCGACCACGAACATTCGAATAACAGTATTCGAGACACGTAAACAATATAGTACGTGTGTTGTACTTGTCTCCTACTCAATTTCATTTGTTGGCGCTGCTGCTGCTGATGTTGCCGTCGCACGGGGAACAATCGCCAAGAATTGATACTGTTATTGCGATTTCTTGAAAACACGCCGTCGGCGGCCATCATGTAATTACTACCCCTCAATTGATCATAACCCGTACGGTTCGCGAGCGGCATAGTTGTGTTCTCTCACGGATCTCACGGAAGTGGACTACTCGTCATTCGTTGATTCGCTTATTCATAAACGGGACGATAGAATGCAGAATAGAATAGGCGTCCCTGTACTTCAGGCGGGTAAAAAACTCAACAGCCACGCCGACATTAGTTTTCAATAGCGCTGTCTCTGTGCCGTGTTTATATGGCGCCGATGCCGGCGCGAGAACAGTGACAATTCAGAAGGGGCGCTTTAGGCTGCTGAGATGTCTCGTTTATCTTCGGTCCTTTTTTCTGTTTGAGGACACGCGAATAAACGATCGAAGACTAATAGCAGCTTGGGCTGTTGGCGAGGCAGTGATGGCAGTAACGTCACGATAGCTAGTTCTATTCGGCCACATTCACTGTATAACATCGACGAATACGTAGTAGGCACAACTCTATATGCAGTTCTGACCAACGCTCTGTTGACAGGCTGAACATGCGCCCGCTGCTGCTGCTCGAGGATGTCCCAAATGAAGACATCCTCCTGTCCCGTATCTTGTCTTCATCATCTTTCGCGGATAGCTAACTTCTTCCACATCGGTGAGAAGCATACTCGACGGCCATAGTAGTAAGCTTAGCGGCCCGGTAATCACTCGACGTGGCTGGCGCGTAGATGCATGGCAAGTGACTCAACCATGTTTGGAACCCCTCACAATGGCAGGCAATGAAGCATCTTTGGGACCCCAACTTATGCAACAACCGACACATTACTTCAGAGATCCAAAAAGAAGCGAAAACGCTTTCACCACGTTCTCTTAATTCGCTACTCAATCATCTGCTGCCCGCTATAACCAATTGCAACGTGGACTACGGGTTCTGTTATCGCCCGACAGACGGTGCTACCCATCACCTGCCATTGTCTAAGCGTTTGGTCCAAAACCACGGCAGTAAGCGGGGTAATCATCATGGATTTACACCGGGGCCCAATGTTCAGCGTTGTCAGGGCCCTTTTTCGCGACAAACCCTGTACTTAATTGGTGTGCGCCCAGAGATCGTTGCCGTCGGGGCGGAGTTGCCGATAGATCGGCCTATAGACGATGCATGCGCGATCACATCGAAACGCACAACGTCAGGCGTTGCCAACCGATCAAGCAATTTCTACTACGCGTATTTACAATTTGATCCTTCCCTTTGTTTTGGTTCGCATTAGTGAGCCTTCTTGGTCCGATTGGTCCCATCCCCGCATCATCAGTGTTAGCAGCAACGTCCACATCTTCTTGGCAACAGTGTACTCGCGACAATCATACAATAACAGGCTATGCGTAAACAGTAAATGAAGAGTAACAATACAGACAGTGATTATTATTAGCATTGCAGCTAATGGTGCCATCCATTGCCGAGATTATCACTAATAATAAAGCAAAGGAAACAAATTGTATTACCAACAACAGCAGCAGCCATCGAGCTCCATGTACCTGGGCCGTACCCCTCTTGAAAGCTACTGGGTTCGAAAGAGAGGACAGGTGAGGGCAACTTTGATAGCGTCTATCGCTGAATGGCCGAAAACCTTGATGGAGACGACTGTCGGAAAAAGGATATGTTGATATATGTAGAGATGTAATAAATATGGTTGGTGGTTGAATCGAGCCAGCCATAAATACTCGTATTTGTAACATGTGTTTATTAATTTTGGAAATAGGCTTCTTCTAACGGATTTCGCATACGTAACTTTGATGTATTGTAAACTAAATTAATGATGATGATGATGATTCCTACTGAAACCGCCGCCTACTTTTGCAAACCTACCCTATTTGTCCTTTACTTTAGTAGTTTGTTGCATAAAGGCTAGAACATTTCAACAGCAGTACCACTTCCATTTCCATGCCGGATATATGACAGGCGCAGAGAGCAATCGTATAAAGACTAGTATCAAAATACAAAAAAAATTTCCTACTTTACCTTCAGGTCGTATGCTGGGGCATAAAGCTGTGGAATTATTGCATCTATCGCTGAGCAAGTTGAATGGGGCAAGCCACCGTACCGCTGCGGACGTGTCTGCTCATTACGAAATCTCTATAAATGTATGGACATATAACGTGTGTTGGATTGGAATAATCTATTCATCGTTTTAACACTGTTGCTGTACATGCAACCATTCGGCAGTCGTGACAGCAGTACGACTAATTTTATTTCCTAAGATATGAGAAAGTTCTATTTTGCAATGATGACAAATTATATGACATAGAATGAAACTCCGAGGCTTTCCATGCCTGGCCTGAAATCTTCCTCTATCCTATCCATGTACCCCACTGTTTCTCCGGCACGAAAGAAGCTATCTATAGAAAAAACAAAATTAATCAATTCGATATGAGCCTCCATAACTACATCAATTTTTACAGTATTATATGCACTATCAAATATGTACGTCACTTCCCATATGCCTGGCGATATAAGTATTTACTATTATATATTGAACAGTATAAACCTCACACCGCTATCGACTACAAGTCCCCGATCTATTTTACCTACAAACGCATACATATCCGAATGAATATGCAGTCCGCACCGCCTCGCTTTTCAACATTTTTTACCCCCTTTTATCCCAAAAACATGTAAAAGTTTTCATTTTGGGCTCTTGTCAAAGACAAGTAACCTACGCGTAGCCGCTCATCGTATTCTCTGCGAGCTATTGAATTCGGCCTCGTTGATAGAATTTCATCTAATAACGAATAATTTCACTTCCATTCTTATATCAAAAACGATGGCTCTCTCACAACAAATCTACTCGTGTTGCCTCACGAGCATCAATCACCCGATGTCGTACTATACTCTATCCGTTTACCATAGCTTAGCTGTGATCGATCGGATCGTAGACGATAGCCTGATGTGTATTTGCTAGCGGTACTATTGGGTATTGTTACGTTATATTGTAGCACAGCTCGGATTCATCAAGTCATTGTTGCAGTACTATTTGTTTGTGTGTGTCTGTGCTTATAGACTTTTTTGTCATTGCACTACCGCTTCGAACACATCACAACTGCCGCCCAAACGTCGACGTTGAGTCGGTCGTGAGCCTGATCATTTCTGTCAGAGATGCGCATGATATAGAAGCTCATAGTAAGGGAGACTGCAGGAACGATGACGCCACTGTAGCCGTCACTGCCATCAGCAAAAACCATCAGCAAGGAGTTGCAATTTGTCTTCGTGAGAATTCTCGGAAGGCCGGCCCCCGTTGGATGTCGCTGATCGTAGTGGTCGCGGCGCTGTTTTCGGCTAAAAATCCCTACTGATCTTTCCTTGGCCGATTTCATTTGCTTCGAATGAAAGATGAGGCGAGGAACCACCCAGCTCACAGAACAGAGCAAGCCTATGTAACTGGCAAATACGGCACATAAAACGTCTAAGCAGAATTATCTAAAACCAGTCGATTCTAATACAATAAATAAAGCGACTAGTACTAGTATCAGTAATGTTGGCTGAATTGCAATCGGCCACAAACTTTCTTATGGAAATGGAACTGTCCGGGCTACTAACAACAAACGGTTAAGCCTGACGTATGGTCGCAGACGCTGACATGATTTGGTGTAAATTTGTAACAAATTTTCGACGACATATTTGGTGCAACGCAAGAAAATTTGGCATTTAAAAATTTAGCATACACACGCGTCTGGGAGAGCCAAGAACCAGAACGTACTCCATAGTATGAACACTAAGAAAACTTTCTTGGGATAACACGTTCGACAGTATGTATAATGCAATTGATTGCTTACTTTTGGCCCAACGTATGTTGTTTACTAGTGATAAGTCCCAGTAGGTATTACCATTACACCACATAGGTTTCCTACTCATTATTTAACCTTCTCAATAAGAGTGCTCGAACCACTCCGCAAAGCCTGCTCATAGATTTGTCGATGGACTGGCAGTAACGTGAAATATCGTAGTATATAATAATAACGGGACTGTGTATTCGACCCATCGCGTAACAACATGGAACTACAACGAGATGGTACACTACCATACGCAGTACCATACCGGCAGAATCGTTTATTCGCTGTAGTTGACCATCGGGTTCAACTTGTCGTTGGTCTTCACGTTGATCCGTCATTGGAGTTCCCGTCTGATTACCATTGCGCGCGATTGTGGGCTTGAATCTTTGTTGAACAACGCTATTACGCTCAAATGCCCCGTCACTACGTTTCGAACGTAGTTCGGCTAAGCGAATGATGCAGCATTATGGTTACGGTGGCAAAGGACGTAACGCATGCATTGACGCCTTAAAAACCGATATAGTAGATATCGGTCTGTCCCAAGCCCAGTTTTCTACTTAATAAAGTCGGCTAGAATTCCTTCCAATGTCTGATGGGTGAACCGACGCCAATCGCTGACCTGCTGCTAATTGTAGCAATGGATTTTTACCGGTGCACTCGGTCAACACTCATACACTACATGTGACTATGCGAAACCTACCTGGAAATCATTTGGGGTCTGGAAGACCATAGTTGATGATAAAAATTAGATTTTTTTTTGTTGCTGTTTAGTGGATGTCGTTTGTCCATGTTCACTTGCTTACGAACAAATGACCGGCAGCAAGCGAATGGCTGGACGTACTTCCTGCTCGTTATGCTAAACAGGCGTCACTGTCTTGTTTTTTCGGAGACACATAAACAGGTGCCACTGGATAGGATAGCTGTACAACTCAAATCTTCCACAGGTAAAGTTATTACGACTCGGAAAGCCAAACATAGTATAAACTGAAAGTATCAATCCTCATTTTAGTCCGAATAGTCCCTAATAATTCCAACGTGTAGAAAAGCCTCGTTGTAAAAAAAGGTCGACTTCCGCAGACTAGGAATTCGGAAACTTATCAATGATACTTCGAATTTCGTCTACTATAACTTATAGTCTTCATTTTTTTAACCTTTTCGACTTGTATCGACCATTCTTTCGGTGGAACTTTTCTAGAACAAATGATGCAAGGTAGCCTAGAAGAGGCGCCTAAACAAAAAGCGTCCAGCCCACGTCTTGAATTGCAATACGTTTCCTACAAGTTACTCAATGGTATCTGTAATTGTATCATTCAATGTTCCCTAATTTTGCATCTCTAAACAGGTAAAAAGACATATCGCAAATGGTGTATTTGTATTTGTTAAACGATGTCTTGCTTCGTAGTTTTTTCGATTGCCTATATAATTTGAAAGTACTTTCACATACATCGTCAGCAAAGATTCATTTAGATCCTTAGCCAGAACTATTCTAACCGCCTCTGACTGAGGCTCAAGTGAACGGAAGGTTCTGCCCTACGTGTTCCAGACATTTTCAGCGGTGGACATTTGTCGTTCGACGAAGACGCGAAAACTATCAAAAGGGACAGGTCACTATTGGCTATTTCTTATGGCATATTTCCTATCGGCTGTGTGGACGGTGGCCGTCTTTTCGCTGACGAACGCATCACGCAAGGGAGTGATTCGCCGTCGTCGGCGACAGTTAAGCATACATCCGTCGTCAATGGCACCGGTCTTACTCACTTAAGTGAAGATCACTCTCACTGCGCATTCGACCGGTCTACGCATGTTTTCATCTGTTTTGAGCGTCTTCACATGCATCCAATAGGTAAGGAACAACCAGTAATGATGAACACATGAGGGGGAAACTTAATTCTACTATATATATTGGGAACGTGGCGGACCAGTCGGTGATGGTTGTTGCGCTCATCACAATCATAAAAATAACAGCACTTATAATTGAGACATTATTGATGCTTGGGATTGGCGATTGGACTGCTGTTTAGATGCTGCCTGTCATGCTCGTCGTGCTGATGACGGTGATTCTGGCCATGATGCGAACTACCTCTAAAAATCCCGCGCTAGATATCTAATAACAACCATCATAATAGCGGATAATAACACTGGCCGCATCAGTAGCAGCAGCAGGGATGGCGACAGATCGTTCATGAAGATTACGGTAGCGGCAGTAGTGGCGAGGTCGGCGGCGGCGGCAGCGCCAGCGGTTGATAACAACGACAGGACGAAAGAAAAAGCGATCTGGAATCGAAATCGTCTCCATCTGAAGACAGATGATAAAGGTCAAAGAAGGAAATAAATGGAGCGGTGCACCGAGCAAAAGACACAACATAACGTATGCATAGCGCATATACGTGGCCGTACGTGGGTACGTAAGTTAAAATTCAGTTCTCTGATGTTACGTGTCATAGCTGCAGGTAAACTCGACTCTTTTATGTGATATGAAAGCAGACTTGATCAATGTATAGTACTACGGACGATGTGGGAACAAGGCTGGCTTTAAATGCTTACTGACGTTTGTTTCCTTTCCGAAAATAAGGGTCAATGATGAGCTATCGCAAGGGGCAGGATGTATTCTGTCTTTTTGTCGAATTTGGCCTCTCCCTACATCTGAGTGTGTGTTTGGCGGGTGACTAACTCATGAGAAATGGGGCAAAGGAATTGAGTTTGTGTCAAATGGGGACAGCGCTCTCGACCAACAAGCCATTACAGATGCTAGACATCAAAAAAGGAGCTTTCACTGCCGTTGATTTTTGTGGTAACCAACTATCGACCAGCAGTCGACTAAGGCTCTATGACGACGTGATCGGTTTACACACACACTGCTTACATCATGTACTAAACTCGGAGATAATAACAAAATGTGGCTTTACGACACGCTTTACCCCATTGCATATTTGAAGTACGCCCCAAGAAGGTGTTCTAGAAACCGGTTGAGGGGGGCGGGGGGGGGGCTAAGCCTGTAGAATAAACTTTTTTTTTCTGTAATAGTTGCCCTTTGGCTTTCTTTGTTCGTACCACTTATGATTCCACAGAAAAGCTCCTGAAACGTGTTCGATCGTTCTGTCGCTTTCGAACCATTCTCCTGAAGACCGAACGTTACCGCGTTGTGCAGTTCCCCACGTGGGCATCCAGAGGGCGCCACGAGTCCGGCGCAGCACAGAGAGGGTCCACTGCAGCAGCCAAACAAAAAGGCGTAGAATTTGAAGTATTGCTACCATGTTTTTTTATGAAAGGGACAAACACTACAACATAAATACCAGTTTATACACTCTTGAAATTATATATAGATGTCCTTGGATTTTGGTCAGTATTTGAAAAAAGTTTCACATGAAAACATATTTTTTCGAAAGCACAATATAAAAGGTATATATGTATATATACATATTTATATATACTGACAGTGTTAAAAACAATCGCTTACAGCGACTGTCGATTGTACGACGGAACTCCATTAAGTGACCAGTCAATTATTAATTTCAACTAAATGGCGTTAGGTTAAAATGGTAGATAGATGGATATCGATTAGACCAGACTAAGGCATTACATCCCTAACTTCCAACTGCTTCTAAACTGCTGTGTGTGTATCCGTGTCGCAGTTCTCTGTACGCGGATTACTATGGCATGCAAACACAAGATTTTTATGCTATACTTAATACACGCTCGATAGGCATTAATTATATATCCTGTTTTAGCTAAGTATTAATTACGAGATTGCGAAAGTGTATTAAACACTGCCGGGAGACTGCTAGCAAATATCATGGATATTTTAAGAGTGATTTAACAAGTAAAAGTTGTTTGTGCCTTCGTAACGGTTAGTAACACGTCTATTAAAGATAGGCAAGCATGTTACTACGTAGTACCTACATATAACGGTGTCTAAAAGTGAAACTTTGAAGATATAGATTTCGAAACAGCCAAAAAAAACGGCTCCCGAGTCCAGCATGTGCATCCACTGCCATAGGGGTGATACTCACTATATCTATAAAATCGTCTAATAGAGGGCCGACATGCGTTCAGGTAGCTGATTCAGTACATTTTTTTTAATTGGGCTTCACGTCTTCAATATAAATACACATTTTGGCATTTTCGAATCATACCGCATTCTAAAATATGTCCCCCAAAATTGCTGGCGTTACCTTATGAAGCTCTGATTTCCTAATTTTTGTTTTATGCTTGACCGAAGTTATACAAAGATACTTCGCAGAAGTTAGCTTTAGCTTGTTACACCAATGTGCCCAATGTACTCAGGATCGATATGTCATCTTTTTAACAAGTAAACTTGAGTATGAGTGTGACTGTGTGCCAATAAAAATCGTCATACATTTTCAAGCGTAAATAATTTTTCGACACTGACAATTTTTCTGGACATGCACAACAGAGTATTCTAATCTTAGCGAAATTACGGCGAGCAGTAAAGTTATATATGTTCCAAATTTAATTTACTCCGGTTGCCGCGGTAACTTAAATGTTTAATACATGCAGCTATCATTACGTGGTGCCAATGTCAGCTTCCAATACGATTATTTGCCCGGTATCTGCGGTCGATACTCGGCCTATATTTTGTAATTCTCTATAGCGATCGACTCCATTTGCTTTGAGCTTCAAGCTAGAATCGCCGTGCCTCCGAACTCGTCGCTGAGTCACACTCATGGATCGAAGCGTTAATGAAAAATTCTCCCATCATCAAGTAATGCATCTAATGGGAGTTAGATTTTTAGGCAATTTTGAACGGTAGCGCTTTGTTCGTCGGCGGCGGTGACGTCGGCGGCGGTGACGTCGGCGGTGGCGGCGGCGTCTGTGGAGCGTAGATAGATAACAGGACCAGTAGCGAAATGCCCACGCAACAACAGTGTTCGTCGGAAAGCGGGCCAACCCTCGTAGCGTGGTCGTTTCGGATGCCGTGAATGGGAGCAGCGGTTGTAGCTTGTATAGTGATGCATCAGCCAGACACCATTATTTCCATTGCGTAAAAGTCCGATGGAGATGTTCAGTGCGAAGCAGGCAGAGTTGATTGAGCGGTAGCTAACGTTGAACCCCTATCAGCGCTCAAATTTGAGCTGCAGCCTTAGATGCATTTGTTTGACACTCAAAAAAGAGAATCTCTCGCTGGGATAATTAGCTAATGAAAGTATACTGTGTTGATTTCGAGGCGGCAGAAAAGTGAGACCTTACTCTGCTTAGTAAATGTTAGCCGTCTTACTGATTTATATCGACGTCACGCGTTCAGCGATCGCTCGAAAACTGAGACATTAGAGCTACGCTAACGCAAACATGCATTCTCTCTTCTTTTGGTTTTTTCATTTGGCAATGTATAATTAAGGTATATGTAGATCAAAGATAATGGCGTAGTTGTCTCGTATCAGCTGATCACTGCAGACGCTCGACAAAATTAGGAGCACATCTCGCACTGACCGAGTCCGTAAACTTCTCAAATAAAGAAAAACCCAACAACATTACGGTCCCACGATTACGGCATACAGCCGACGTTCGTAAACATACGATTTATTTGCAGTTCTTCTTCGCAACATAGGGTTGAACATACAGTACATTTAGTATAATCCAAAGCCATATACACTGTTTACACAGTCCACGAATCACTAGATTGTCTTCTCTCGATCTTCTTACTGTCGCTTCTATCTCGCCACGCTGGTAGTTGCTCCCCTTTACCTCCTATGGCTCAACTCCCCAATTCGACAGCAGCTCACATTGTAGCGTGGAAGTAAAGCACTTATTCGTCATGCTATCTATAGTTTTCGCTCCACAAACGCAGACGACACCCACCCGGCGAGTGCCACACGACACAACGCCATTGTCAAGAAGAATCCAGTCGAGAGGGGCGAGCGCATTGCGATCTGAGGGGAGCGTCGTAGGAAGTTAGTAGTAATGCTGGTGGTGGAGGTGGCGGAAAACGAATCGAGGGGTTGGTACAAGCGTATAATTCGATAGTGCGCCCCTCTTGCGCACCGCCTTCGACCCTGTTAACCCTTATAAGACCATCTTGTTCATGTTACAGGGAAATATAGTCCATATATCCAGAACACTTGTAGGGAAGAACGCGGTCATATAATCGGGACAGCAGACATAAGCGAAATATTTATTCCAGTGCCTAGTAGAATGCCGACCAAGTTTCAGACCAAGAAGTGATATCAAAATGAGAAACTTTAGAAACACCGCTCAAATAGTGCAAGAACTAAACCTGTAATAAATAATGTAAAAGATAACAATAAGTAACTTTGTGCAAACAGCGACACTGCCTGCCTGTTTCTGTGTAGCAGTGTCCGATAAGCACCGTATTCAATAAAAAGTATACAAATGGTAAATATGTCAAATGGTATACCTAGTTATAGAAAAATAAGATCAGCCTGTTTTGTGTTCTTGTTTAGCCTAACGTTAATTCAGTGTTGCCTTGTTTAATGAGGCTTTGATGACACACAATAAAATTCATTAAGAGCTTTTGTTTTCTGTCCGGTCGGGCTGTCGGAAGCGTTGATTGACCTTCTTTTTTTACTCGTGGGATAACGATTTCAGCTTTGTGGACAGTTAATTGATACTGAAGACTGCAAGCTCGGCATGGACGATACACTTATAGATGTCATGATTGTTTTAGAATACATTTAAGTATAAAAGTGTAGCGCTGCGCGTCAACACCGGTATGTTGTACTTTAAATAATTCAGTTCTGGCAGAGGTCCTGGATATTGGTTCTGGAAGCCACTGATTTCCAGATATACCGCTTATGGTGTTTTTATATTTCCAGCTAATCATGGTGTTAAAAATTGCAGGATCAGGTTTCCGTACACAAACCGTATTTCATTGTTCCGACATCTGACACGAAATATTCTGTGTACTCATATTGCTGCACTTTTGTCTACCAATAGAAAAGAATGATTTGCAGGACGAATTCCGATTAAAATAAATCATAGCCATACCTATATACGTGTCAAGCACTTGTGTGTGTTAGCTCTTTCGTCCTGCCACCAAACCCGTTCGAGCTGTGCTGATGATCCCGATGGGCCTCCGAGGCCTTTGATGATGACGACGACGATGACGACGAACATCTTGATGACTGCGTGCTGAAGTCCCAGCACCAATTTGACCATTCATCAATTAACCCAACTACAGCCCTTCGCCTTCCGATTCCCCTGAACACAGGCATACTTCTCACTATCCCTTTCTCGAAGAAATCCTTTCCCGTGTCCTGTGCTCTTTTATGTCTATGTACTGGTGGCGTAGTAGTGTCTGTGGCCGAGGCCCTTCCTAGATAATAATCTTCAGTAGCTTCTATGCCGCCTTTCCCCCTGTTTCTGTCTTCTCTTGCCTGCCTTGTGACAGCAGGCCGCTCCAGCGATAGCACTCATCCACCTGAGCTACGAGCTCTGCGCTGACTAAGACTCAAGTGACAAATTTTCCTCTAAGACTTTCCTCTTCCCGCGAAGTTTCACCCTGTCTCTTGAAGGAACGTTACCTGCTTTGAAGCAAAGCGCATCTCTTTGCACTAGGACTCGGCAGGATCGAGCGTGCCGCTTGCACGTTTGGTCATACCAAACACAGACACACGAACGCACATGCATTGCCACATTAAGCGCACGCATTCATTGACCCCGACCACCAACCTTCCGTTCAGTTGGCGTTTTCCTCGGTCTTACTATACTGTTTCCCCTCGTACAGGGCGCAAACAACCCCCATTGCCGCACACATGCATTGAGAGAGGTCTGTCTCGCTTGATTCTACCGATCCTGTAAAAGAGACCAAAGAGGCCTCGTTGTATATTGCGCAATTGCCTTCGAGCCTTCTCTAACGAAAGAAGATGCCTTTGCAGGATGTTAGTGCAGGCAGATCAAGGACACGCCAGTTCTATGCACAGTAACTAGGACAAGGGACGTGGAGTAGCGATGCTTGCATGAAACGCCAAGTGAAAAAAGTGGTGTGCTAGCTCCTAATCGGAGTTCGGCTAGGCAGAATTCAGCGGCAAATGCTGCCGCGTCGCGATCCTGATGCGTCTTCTTGTCTTCAGTGTCTCGTCCAATGCTGCTGCTGCTGCTGATGCCGTGCCTATAAAGTGATTATATATGCACTTTCTCCCGTAGTGCTGGCTCGCCGTCATGAATGCCGCAGTACGCTAAGAGAAGAGGGATAAAGGAAGGTCGGCGACATATATGGAGGAGGCTTTGGAGAAAAGGAAGGCAGACCACGCAAAAGGTAGATGTAGGGGGAACCCCATGCTCACGGAGAATATCGGATAATCCGATTTTGGAGATTATAAAGAAGAAACATGATGAGATAAGGCGGCGGCGCCAACGGCAGCGGCCATGGTGGCCGCAAACCCGTATCAGCGGTGGTATGCCCATGCTCTATTGGTGCCGACTAAGCACCGGCCGTCGGACAACAATCACTATTATTCTCCGGGAGACAGAGAGTAAGTACAAACTGGGTGAGGGAGTAGCAGATTCGCCCGAGAAACCCACCACCACCATCAGCGCTGCCGCTGCGACAAAGTCATGACCGAGCAGGTTGAACGAATTCTAAGTCGAAGCTTTTACTCGAACATTTCAACTCACTAGTTCGTCTCGGTTACTGCTATGGAGCGAAATAGTACATATTAGATGTAGACAGTATGCAGCCACTGCTGGGTCAACTGTGAGACGCTGTCTAGTCGGGTGGCTAAAGATTCCGGATCAGCCGATGTGACATTTTGAAAAAGTACGAAGCCCATATAGTCTCCAATTGGGGAGATGGCATAACTTAATATACTTTCATAAGAACGCATTTGAAGTGAAGGTCTTCATTGTGATTAAGAATGAGAAGTGCGTAAAAAATTTCGATTTATGGATTTCAAAGGGAAAGAGAGGCCACTTGTATTTAAGTGGAGAACTCGTTCTATTCTTATATGACGTCCTTTGTAATACAATATATCCATTTAATGCCTTAGAATTGTTAAGATATATTTTAACTATTCGATGGAAACATCGCTTCTGATTGTATAAATTAATTATCACACAATATATGTATATATATATATATATATACATATATTGTG